>NC_048590.1:32500-332500 GCF_013265735.2 Oncorhynchus mykiss | reverse complement strand
CACACGACTGGACAATAATCAAGATTAGACTAAACTAGAGCCTGCAGAACTGGACCACACGACTGGACAATAATCAAGATTAGACTAAACTAGAGCCTGCAGAACTGGACCACACGACTGGACAATAATCAAGATTAGACTAAACTAGAGCCTGCAGAACTGGACCACACGACTGGACAATAATCAAGATTAGACTAAACTAGAGCCTGCAGCACTGGACCACACGACTGGACAATAATCAAGATTAGACTAAACTAGAGCCTGCAGCACTGGACCACACGACTGGACAATAATCAAGATTAGACTAAACTAGAGCCTGCAGCACTGGACCACACGACTGGACAATAATCAAGATTAGACTAAACTAGAGCCTGCAGCACTGGACCACACGACTGGACAATAATCAAGATTAGACTAAACTAGAGCCTGCAGAACTGGACCACACGACTGGACAATAATCAAGATTAGACTAAACTAGAGCCTGCAGCACTGGACCACACGACTGGACAATAATCAAGATTAGACTAAACTAGAGCCTGCAGCACTGGACCACACGACTGGACAATAATCAAGATTAGACTAAACTAGAGCCTGCAGCACTGGACCACACGACTGGACAATAATCAAGATTAGACTAAACTAGAGCCTGCAGCACTGGACCACACGACTGGACAATAATCAAGATTAGACTAAACTAGAGCCTGCAGCACTGGACCACACGACTGGACAATAATCAAGATTAGACTAAACTAGAGCCTGCAGCACTGGACCACACGACTGGACAATAATCAAGATTAGACTAAACTAGAGCCTGCAGCACTGGACCACACGACTGGACAATAATCAAGATTAGACTAAACTAGAGCCTGCAGAACTGGACCACACGACTGGACAATAATCAAGATTAGACTAAACTAGAGCCTGCAGAACTGGACCACACGACTGGACAATAATCAAGATTAGACTAAACTAGAGCCTGCAGAACTGGACCACACGACTGGACAATAATCAAGATTAGACTAAACTAGAGCCTGCAGAACTGGACCACACGACTGGACAATAATCAAGATTAGACTAAACTAGAGCCTGCAGCACTGGACCACACGACTGGACAATAATCAAGATTAGACTAAACTAGAGCCTGCAGCACTGGACCACACGACTGGACAATAATCAAGATTAGACTAAACTAGAGCCTGCAGCACTGGACCACACGACTGGACAATAATCAAGATTAGACTAAACTAGAGCCTGCAGAACTGGACCACACGACTGGACAATAATCAAGATTAGACTAAACTAGAGCCTGCAGAACTGGACCACACGACTGGACAATAATCAAGATTAGACTAAACTAGAGCCTGCAGAACTGGACCACACGACTGGACAATAATCAAGATTAGACTAAACTAGAGCCTGCAGCACTGGACCACACGACTGGACAATAATCAAGATTAGACTAAACTAGAGCCTGCAGCACTGGACCACACGACTGGACAATAATCAAGATTAGACTAAACTAGAGCCTGCAGCACTGGACCACACGACTGGACAATAATCAAGATTAGACTAAACTAGAGCCTGCAGCACTGGACCACACGACTGGACAATAATCAAGATTAGACTAAACTAGAGCCTGCAGAACTGGACCACACGACTGGACAATAATCAAGATTAGACTAAACTAGAGCCTGCAGCACTGGACCACACGACTGGACAATAATCAAGATTAGACTAAACTAGAGCCTGCAGCACTGGACCACACGACTGGACAATAATCAAGATTAGACTAAACTAGAGCCTGCAGCACTGGACCACACGACTGGACAATAATCAAGATTAGACTAAACTAGAGCCTGCAGCACTGGACCACACGACTGGACAATAATCAAGATTAGACTAAACTAGAGCCTGCAGCACTGGACCACACGACTGGACAATAATCAAGATTAGACTAAACTAGAGCCTGCAGCACTGGACCACACGACTGGACAATAATCAAGATTAGACTAAACTAGAGCCTGCAGCACTGGACCACACGACTGGACAATAATCAAGATTAGACTAAACTAGAGCCTGCAGAACTGGACCACACGACTGGACAATAATCAAGATTAGACTAAACTAGAGCCTGCAGAACTGGACCACACGACTGGACAATAATCAAGATTAGACTAAACTAGAGCCTGCAGAACTGGACCACACGACTGGACAATAATCAAGATTAGACTAAACTAGAGCCTGCAGCACTGGACCACACGACTGGACAATAATCAAGATTAGACTAAACTAGAGCCTGCAGCACTGGACCACACGACTGGACAATAATCAAGATTAGACTAAACTAGAGCCTGCAGCACTGGACCACACGACTGGACAATAATCAAGATTAGACTAAACTAGAGCCTGCAGAACTGGACCACACGACTGGACAATAATCAAGATTAGACTAAACTAGAGCCTGCAGAACTGGACCACACGACTGGACAATAATCAAGATTAGACTAAACTAGAGCCTGCAGAACTGGACCACACGACTGGACAATAATCAAGATTAGACTAAACTAGAGCCTGCAGAACTGGACCACACGACTGGACAATAATCAAGATTAGACTAAACTAGAGCCTGCAGCACTGGACCACACGACTGGACAATAATCAAGATTAGACTAAACTAGAG
This sequence comes from Oncorhynchus mykiss, assembly GCF_013265735.2. NCBI lineage: Eukaryota > Metazoa > Chordata > Actinopteri > Salmoniformes > Salmonidae > Oncorhynchus > Oncorhynchus mykiss. Next base: position 329,820 of record NC_048590.1, on the reverse strand, counting down.
CCTGCAGAACTGGACCACACGACTGGACAATAATCAAGATTAGACTAAACTAGAGCCTGCAGAACTGGACCACACGACTGGACAATAATCAAGATTAGACTAAACTAGAGCCTGCAGCACTGGACCACACGACTGGACAATAATCAAGATTAGACTAAACTAGAGCCTGCAGCACTGGACCACACGACTGGACAATAATCAAGATTAGACTAAACTAGAGCCTGCAGCACTGGACCACACGACTGGACAATAATCAAGATTAGACTAAACTAGAGCCTGCAGCACTGGACCACACGACTGGACAATAATCAAGATTAGACTAAACTAGAGCCTGCAGAACTGGACCACACGACTGGACAATAATCAAGATTAGACTAAACTAGAGCCTGCAGAACTGGACCACACGACTGGACAATAATCAAGATTAGACTAAACTAGAGCCTGCAGCACTGGACCACACGACTGGACAATAATCAAGATTAGACTAAACTAGAGCCTGCAGCACTGGACCACACGACTGGACAATAATCAAGATTAGACTAAACTAGAGCCTGCAGCACTGGACCACACGACTGGACAATAATCAAGATTAGACTAAACTAGAGCCTGCAGCACTGGACCACACGACTGGACAATAATCAAGATTAGACTAAACTAGAGCCTGCAGCACTGGACCACACGACTGGACAATAATCAAGATTAGACTAAACTAGAGCCTGCAGAACTGGACCACACGACTGGACAATAATCAAGATTAGACTAAACTAGAGCCTGCAGAACTGGACCACACGACTGGACAATAATCAAGATTAGACTAAACTAGAGCCTGCAGAACTGGACCACACGACTGGACAATAATCAAGATTAGACTAAACTAGAGCCTGCAGAACTGGACCACACGACTGGACAATAATCAAGATTAGACTAAACTAGAGCCTGCAGCACTGGACCACACGACTGGACAATAATCAAGATTAGACTAAACTAGAGCCTGCAGCACTGGACCACACGACTGGACAATAATCAAGATTAGACTAAACTAGAGCCTGCAGAACTGGACCACACGACTGGACAATAATCAAGATTAGACTAAACTAGAGCCTGCAGAACTGGACCACACGACTGGACAATAATCAAGATTAGACTAAACTAGAGCCTGCAGAACTGGACCACACGACTGGACAATAATCAAGATTAGACTAAACTAGAGCCTGCAGAACTGGACCACACGACTGGACAATAATCAAGATTAGACTAAACTAGAGCCTGCAGCACTGGACCACACGACTGGACAATAATCAAGATTAGACTAAACTAGAGCCTGCAGCACTGGACCACACGACTGGACAATAATCAAGATTAGACTAAACTAGAGCCTGCAGAACTGGACCACACGACTGGACAATAATCAAGATTAGACTAAACTAGAGCCTGCAGCACTGGACCACACGACTGGACAATAATCAAGATTAGACTAAACTAGAGCCTGCAGCACTGGACCACACGACTGGACAATAATCAAGATTAGACTAAACTAGAGCCTGCAGAACTGGACCACACGACTGGACAATAATCAAGATTAGACTAAACTAGAGCCTGCAGAACTGGACCACACGACTGGACAATAATCAAGATTAGACTAAACTAGAGCCTGCAGCACTGGACCACACGACTGGGCAATAATCAAGATTAGACTAAACTAGAGCCTGCAGAACTGGACCACACGACTGGACAATAATCAAGATTAGACTAAACTAGAGCCTGCAGAACTGGACCACACGACTGGGCAATAATCAAGATTAGACTAAACTAGAGCCTGCAGAACTGGACCACACGACTGGACAATAATCAAGATTAGACTAAACTAGAGCCTGCAGAACTGGACCACACGACTGGACAATAATCAAGATTAGACTAAACTAGAGCCTGCAGAACTGGACCACACGACTGGACAATAATCAAGATTAGACTAAACTAGAGCCTGCAGCACTGGACCACACGACTGGACAATAATCAAGATTAGACTAAACTAGAGCCTGCAGCACTGGACCACACGACTGGACAATAATCAAGATTAGACTAAACTAGAGCCTGCAGCACTGGACCACACGACTGGACAATAATCAAGATTAGACTAAACTAGAGCCTGCAGCACTGGACCACACGACTGGACAATAATCAAGATTAGACTAAACTAGAGCCTGCAGAACTGGACCACACGACTGGACAATAATCAAGATTAGACTAAACTAGAGCCTGCAGAACTGGACCACACGACTGGACAATAATCAAGATTAGACTAAACTAGAGCCTGCAGCACTGGACCACACGACTGGACAATAATCAAGATTAGACTAAACTAGAGCCTGCAGAACTGGACCACACGACTGGACAATAATCAAGATTAGACTAAACTAGAGCCTGCAGCACTGGACCACACGACTGGACAATAATCAAGATTAGACTAAACTAGAGCCTGCAGCACTGGACCACACGACTGGACAATAATCAAGATTAGACTAAACTAGAGCCTGCAGAACTGGACCACACGACTGGACAATAATCAAGATTAGACTAAACTAGAGCCTGCAGAACTGGACCACACGACTGGACAATAATCAAGATTAGACTAAACTAGAGCCTGCAGAACTGGACCACACGACTGGACAATAATCAAGATTAGACTAAACTAGAGCCTGCAGCACTGGACCACACGACTGGACAATAATCAAGATTAGACTAAACTAGAGCCTGCAGCACTGGACCACACGACTGGACAATAATCAAGATTAGACTAAACTAGAGCCTGCAGCACTGGACCACACGACTGGACAATAATCAAGATTAGACTAAACTAGAGCCTGCAGCACTGGACCACACGACTGGACAATAATCAAGATTAGACTAAACTAGAGCCTGCAGAACTGGACCACACGACTGGACAATAATCAAGATTAGACTAAACTAGAGCCTGCAGAACTGGACCACACGACTGGACAATAATCAAGATTAGACTAAACTAGAGCCTGCAGCACTGGACCACACGACTGGACAATAATCAAGATTAGACTAAACTAGAGCCTGCAGCACTGGACCACACGACTGGACAATAATCAAGATTAGACTAAACTAGAGCCTGCAGCACTGGACCACACGACTGGACAATAATCAAGATTAGACTAAACTAGAGCCTGCAGCACTGGACCACACGACTGGACAATAATCAAGATTAGACTAAACTAGAGCCTGCAGCACTGGACCACACGACTGGACAATAATCAAGATTAGACTAAACTAGAGCCTGCAGAACTGGACCACACGACTGGACAATAATCAAGATTAGACTAAACTAGAGCCTGCAGAACTGGACCACACGACTGGACAATAATCAAGATTAGACTAAACTAGAGCCTGCAGAACTGGACCACACGACTGGACAATAATCAAGATTAGACTAAACTAGAGCCTGCAGAACTGGACCACACGACTGGACAATAATCAAGATTAGACTAAACTAGAGCCTGCAGCACTGGACCACACGACTGGACAATAATCAAGATTAGACTAAACTAGAGCCTGCAGCACTGGACCACACGACTGGACAATAATCAAGATTAGACTAAACTAGAGCCTGCAGCACTGGACCACACGACTGGACAATAATCAAGATTAGACTAAACTAGAGCCTGCAGAACTGGACCACACGACTGGACAATAATCAAGATTAGACTAAACTAGAGCCTGCAGCACTGGACCACACGACTGGACAATAATCAAGATTAGACTAAACTAGAGCCTGCAGCACTGGACCACACGACTGGACAATAATCAAGATTAGACTAAACTAGAGCCTGCAGCACTGGACCACACGACTGGACAATAATCAAGATTAGACTAAACTAGAGCCTGCAGAACTGGACCACACGACTGGACAATAATCAAGATTAGACTAAACTAGAGCCTGCAGCACTGGACCACACGACTGGACAATAATCAAGATTAGACTAAACTAGAGCCTGCAGCACTGGACCACACGACTGGACAATAATCAAGATTAGACTAAACTAGAGCCTGCAGCACTGGACCACACGACTGGACAATAATCAAGATTAGACTAAACTAGAGCCTGCAGAACTGGACCACACGACTGGACAATAATCAAGATTAGACTAAACTAGAGCCTGCAGAACTGGACCACACGACTGGACAATAATCAAGATTAGACTAAACTAGAGCCTGCAGAACTGGACCACACGACTGGACAATAATCAAGATTAGACTAAACTAGAGCCTGCAGAACTGGACCACACGACTGGACAATAATCAAGATTAGACTAAACTAGAGCCTGCAGAACTGGACCACACGACTGGACAATAATCAAGATTAGACTAAACTAGAGCCTGCAGAACTTCTTTTTATGTTGTATATCACATCATTCTAATACATTATGCTGTATATCACATCATTCTAATACATTATGTTGTATATCACATCATGTTGTATATCACCTCATTCTAATACATTATGTTGTATATCACATCATTCTAATACATCATGTTGTATATCACATCATTCTAATACATTATGTTGTATATCACATCATTCTAATACATTATGTTGTATATCACATCATTCTAATACATCATGTTGTATATCACATCATTCTAATACATTATGTTGTATATCACATCATTCTAATACATTATGTTGTATATCACATCATTGTAATACATTATGTTGTATATCACATAATGTTGTATATCACCTCATTCTAATACATTATGTTGTATATCACATCATTCTAATACATCGTGTTTTATATCACATCATTCTAATACATTATGTTGTATATCACATCATTCTAATACATTATGTTGTATATCACATCATTCTAATACATTATGTTGTTTCTCACATCATGTTGTATATCACATCATTCTAATACATTATGTTGTATATCACATCATTCTAATACATCATGTTGTATATCACATCATTCTAATACATTATGTTGTTTCTCACATCATGTTGTATATCACATCATTCTAATACATTATGTTGTATATCACATCATTCTAATACATTATGTTGTATATCACATCATTCTAATACATTATGTTGTATATCACATCATTCTAATACATTATGTTGTATATCACATCATTCTAATACATTATGTTGTATATCACATCATTCTAATACATTATGTTGTATATCACATCATTCTAATACATCATGTTGTATATCACATCATTCTAATACATTATGTTGTATATCACATCATGTTGTATATCACATTATGTTGTATATCACATCATGTTGTATATCACATTATGTTGTATATCACATTATGTTGTATATCACATTATGTTGTATATCACATTATGTTGTATATCACATCATGTTGTATATCACATTATGTTGTATATCACATTATGTTGTATATCACATTATGTTGTATATCACATTATGTTGTATATCACATCATGTTGTATATCACATCATTATAATACAGTATGTTGTATATCACATTATGTTGTATATCACATTATGTTGTATATCACATCATTCTAATACATCATGTTGTATATCATATCATTCTAATACATTATGTTGTATATCACATCATTCTAATACATTATGTTGTATATCACATCATTCTAATACATTATGTTGTATATCACATCATTCTAATACATCATGTTGTATATCACATCATTCTAATACATTATGTTGTATATCACATCATTCTAATACATTATGTTGTATATCACATCGTTCTAATAGATTATGTTGTTTCTCACATCATTTTAATACATTATGTTGTATATCACATCATTCTAATACATAATGTTGTATATCACATTATGTTGTATATCACATCATTCTAATACATTATGTTGTATATCACATTATGTTGTATATCACATCATTCTAATACATTATGTTGTATATCACAAAATGTTGGATATCACATCGTTCTAATACATTATGTTGTATATCACATCATTCTAATACATTATGTTGTATATCACATCATGTTGTATATCACATCATTCTAATACATTATGTTGTATATCACATCATGTTGTATATCACATCATTCTAATACATCATGTTGTATATCACATCATTCTAATACATTATGTTGTATATCACATCATTCTAATACATTATGTTGTTTTTCACATCATTCTAATACATTATGTTGTATATCACATCGTTCTAATACATTATGTTGCATATCGCATCTGGTAAACAGGTCTGGGACAAGGTAGTCTGGTAAACAGGTCTGGGACAAGGTAGTCTGGTAAACAGGTCCAGGACAAGGTAGTCTGGTAAACAGTAAACAGGTCTGGGACAAGGTAGTCTGGTAAACAGTAAACAGGTCTGGGACAAGGTAGTCTGGTAAACAGTAAACAGGTCCTGGACAAGGTAGCCTGGTAAACAGGTCTGGGACAAGGTAGTCTGGTAAACAGTAAACAGGTCTGGGACAAGGTAGTCTGGTAAACAGTAAACAGGTCCTGGACAAGGTAGCCTGGTAAACAGGTCTGGGACAAGGTAGTCTGGTAAACAGTAAACAGGTCTGGTTCAAGGTAGTCTGGTAAACAGTAAACAGGTCTGGGACAAGGTAGTCTGGTAAACAGGAAACAGGTTTGGGACAAGGTAGTCTGGTAAACAGGTCTGGGACAAGGTAGTCTGGTAAACAGGTCTGGGACAAGGTAGCCTGGTAAACAGGTCTGGGACAAGGTAGTCTGGTAAACAGGTCTGGGACAAGGTAGTCTGGTAAACAGTAAACAGGTCTGGGACAAGGTAGTCTGGTAAACAGTAAACAGGTCTGGGACAAGGTAGTCTGGTAAACAGTAAACAGGTTTGGGACAAGGTAGTCTGGTAAACAGGTCTGGGACAAGGTAGTCTGGTAAACAGTAAACAGGTCTGGGACAAGGTAGTCTGGTAAACAGGTCTGGGACAAGGTAGTCTGGTAAACAGTAAACAGGTCTGGGACAAGGTAGTCTGGTAAACAGGTCTGGGACAAGGTAGTCTGGTAAACAGGTCCAGGACAAGGTAGTCTGGTAAACAGTAAACAGGTCTGGGACAAGGTAGTCTGGTAAACAGTAAACAGGTCTGGGACAAGGTAGTCTGGTAAACAGTAAACAGGTCTGGGACAAGCTAGTCTGGTAAACAGGTCCAGGACAAGGTAGGCTGGTAAACAGGTCTGGGACAAGGTAGTCTGGTAAACAGGTCCAGGACAAGGTAGTCTGGTAAACAGTAAACAGGTCTGGGACAAGGTAGTCTGGTAAACAGGTCTGGGACAAGGTAGTCTGGTAAACAGGTCCAGGACAAGGTAGTCTGGTAAACAGGAGCAGGCAGAACAGTAAATCAGACCGGTGCGCATGTGAAAGAGCATTATAACTCCATCTGGAAAACGACTCCATTCAGCTTTTATGGTGACAATAACATCCTAATTTGCTGTGTACTTTGGAGTATTGGAATTAGGCCAAGACAGTATCTAAGGAAATATCAACGCATCACGTCTTTGGAGGGGTTGGCAGAATGTTCTTTTGCACTGACATTTGCTTCATCCGGAACCTAAATTCAGTGGTGTAAAGTACTTAAGTAAAAATACTTTAAAGCACTTTAGTAATTTTTTAAGGTATCTGTACTTTACTTTATTATTTATATATTTTTAAAACTTTTACTTTTACTTCACTACATTCCTAAAGAAAATAATGTACTATTTTCTCCATAATTTTTCACTGATACTCAAAAGTACTCGGTACATTTTGACAGGAAAATGGTCTAATTCACACACTTATTAAGATAACATCCCTAGTCATCCCTACTGCCTCTGATCTGGCGGAATCGCTGAACAGAGAACATCCCTGGTCATCCCCACTGCCTCTGATCTGGAGGACTCGCTGAACAGAGAACATCCCTGGTCATCCCCACTGCCTCTGATCTGGCAGACTCACTAAACAGAGAACATCCCTGGTCATCCCTACTGCCTTTGATCTGGAGGACTCACTAAACAGAGAACATCCCTGGTCACCCCTACTGCCTCTGATCTGGAGGACTCACTAAACAGAGAACATCCCTAGTCCTCCCTACTGCCTCTGATCTGCAGGACTCACTAAACAGAGAGCATCCCTAGTCCTCCCTACTGCCTCTGATCTGGAGGACTCACTAAACAGAGAACATCCCTAGTCCTCCCTACTGCCTCTGATCTGGAGGACTCACTAAACAGAGAACATCCCTAGTCCTCCCTACTGCCTCTGATCTGCAGGACTCACTAAACAGAGAGCATCCCTAGTCCTCCCTACTGCCTCTGATCTGGAGGACTCACTGAACAGAGAACATCCCTGGTCATCCCTACTGCCTCTGATCTGGAGGACTCACTGAACAGAGAACATCCCTGGTCATCCCTACTGCCTCTGATCTGGAGGACTCACTAAACAGAGAACATCCCTGGTCATCCCTACTGCCTCTGATCTGGAGGACTCACTGAACACACATGCTTCATCTGTAAGGTATGTCTGAGTGTTGAAGTGTGCCCCTGGTTATCCTTAAATTTAAAAACCAAGAAAATGGTGCCGTCTGGTTTGCTTAAACTAAGGAATTTTTTATTATTCATACATTTACTTTTGATACTTAAGTTTATTTCAACCAAATACTTTTAGTATTTTACTCAAGTAGGATTTTACTGGGTGACTTTCACAATTACTTTAATCATTTTCTATTACAGTTTTTTTGGATTGCTTACACACTCAAATTAACAGTAGTACACTATTAGACCTTACACTCAAGAAGCAAAACATCAGCCCCTATTTGCACAACTATAAGCACATTGTCAACCTCACACTTGTTGCAAAACTATACACACAGTGATTTGCAAAACACTAAACACACTTAACATACATTACACACAAACATCTATCATGAAGTCACGTCCTTGCAATACCAAAGCACTGACTGTCAAATTACCACACCGTCCAACCAATTGGTTCAACACAGTCATCAGGTGTGCAAACACTCGTTTGCTTAACTGTAGACACACCAATCAGGTGTATAAGCACTATAAAAAGCAGCAGGTGAGTTCATCGGTCTTCAAGCACAATGGAAAGAGTCAGAGAAAGAGTAAGACGAGGAGGAGGAGGACGAGGAGGAGAACGAGGAGGACGAGGAGAACGAGGACGAGGAGGAGAACGAGGAGGACGAGGAAGAGGATGAGGAGGAGGAGGAAGGGGAGGAAGAGGAAGACAAGAAGGTGCTCAAAGAGGACCGAATCTGACAAATGAGATCCGCGCAACACTGGTTGACCACGTTGTCAACCACGGCCTGACGCTGAGGGAGGCTGGACTGCGAGTACAGCCAAATCTAAGCCGATATACAGTCGCAAGTGTGATGAGAACATTTCGACTGGAAAATAGGTATTGTAAAAATATCATCATATCAAAAACATCTGCACGGTTTCAGTAACTGCTTACAGTACTGTATTCTATGCACTATCAGCACTTCTGTTACCTTTTCCTGTGAAATTACTGTACTATTGTATACTGGGTTTTTTTCTACATAGGATTGAGGGTCAGGGACGACAAGGGGGAAGGCCTCCTATGTTCACAGAACAGCAAGAGAGGGAGATAGTAAACATGGTTTTGGCCAACAATGCTATAACACTCAAGCAGCTCCAAGCTAACATTGTCAATAACCACGCCATTTTCAGCGATATCCATCAGGTCTCAACAGCAACACTGGCACGCATCCTAAACAAAAAACATATTCAAATGAAGCAAATTTATCGAGTGCCTTTCGAGCGCAATTCCGAAAGGGTGAAACGACTGCGGCATGATTATGCAGAGGTATGTATTCACTTTAGCAGTGTGATCTTGCATACTGTCTCATAATCTTTTACTGTACTGTAATATGTATACTAGATCTACACTGAACTACACAATTTTGCCTGACACTGTTTTACGAATGGATGGAGAGGAGGTCCAGCATGAGTTCATTTACGTAGATGAGGCTGGGTTCAACCTGACGAGAACACGAAAGAGGGGAAGAAACATCATTGGCAACAGTCAATGTCCCAGGGCAATGTGGGCATAATATAACACTCTGTGCAGCCATTATACAGAATGGGGTCCTCCACCGCCATGCCCATATGGGCCCTTACAACACAGCACTCATACTTACATTCTTGGACCAATTGCACAACATAACAGCAGCAAATCAAATCGATCATATGCAATACATTGTTGTCTGGGACAATGTGTCTTTCCACCGCTCTGCTCTGGTTCAGAACTGGTTTCAGCAACATCCACATTTCACCGTCCTATATCTTCCACCATACTCTCCATTCCTCAACCCTATAGAATAGTTTTTCTCGGCATGGCGGTGGAAGGTATATGATCTCCGTTCCAGGCTGAGGTACCCCTCATCCAAGCCATGGAGGAGGCCTGTGACCAGATGGAGGTAGCAGCAATGCAAGGATGGATTCGTCATTCAAGATGTTTCTTTCCAAGGTGTCTTGCTAATGGCAACATTGCCTGCGATGTTGATGAAATTCTCTGGCCAGATCCAGCTAGGCGAAGAGGCAATGTCTAGTTTTTATGTTGTTTTTTTTTACTTACAATACGTAAAGTGACGTTTGGTTACAGTATTATGAATCTCCTTGTCAACATTTTGGGCGTGTTGAGAAATAAATTAGTTTCTTCAGTCTGCAACATTGGTCTTGTGTAGTGTTTGGTGAATTTACATTATATTTGTACTTTGTTGATAGTAGCCTACTCTAGTCATAGGGAAGTAGAAGTGCTAAAAGTGTTTTAGGTTTATCACAGCAGAGTGTAACTCGTGTCAACAGAGTATAGTAATGTGGAAACGTGTGTGTTTCATATGGTAACAAAGTGTTGTTTTTATAAAGAAGTGTATAGTTTTTACAAGAGTGTTTAATTTTGCAAAGGATCTGTAGTGTTTTGTTACTTGGGTGTTGTGCTAATTGTGTGTAGTGTTTTGTTACTTGGGTGTTGTGCTAATTGTGTGTAGTGTTTTGAAAACACGGGCCCTGTTTTGAAAATCGTGCTTAAGCAATCAAAACAACTGTAAGGTATCCATACTTTTACTCAGTGCTTAATTTGTAAATCGGGAGGTGCCGGAACAAAAAGTGAGTGTGACTCTGAGGTAATCTCCTTTTATAATAAAGTATTATTATCATTGCTTTAGCGTAGTGTCATAGAGTAGTTGTGTACAGGCGCTTGCAGAAGTTGCACACATGGGGATTTGTTTGTAGCCTGGGGTCCAGGAAACATGTGGCACTTTTATGAACTCATTTCATGCAATTCTACATGACGGAATCTTTTTTAATCAATCAATAAATAAATGTCACAAAGTACTGTACAGAAACCCAGCCTAAAACACAAAACAGAAAGCAATGCAGATGTAGAAGCACGGTGGTAAAACGTCCTAGTAAGGCCTAGAAAGGCAGGAAAAAACCTAGAGAGGATCCAGACTCTGAGGGGTGGCCAGTCCTCTTCTGGTTTTGCCGGGTTGAGATTGAACATCTTGGCCATGTACTGTTATAAATGTTCATAGATGACCAGCAGTTTCAAATAATAATAATCCCAGTGGTTGTAGAGAGTGCAACAGGTCAGCACCTCATCAGTACTTTTAATACCCCGGTATCGACGGCTGATCACGCAGATAGTCTTTCTGCTCTTTCTGGTGGCGTCTGTGATGTTTTCTATGATGGGTTTGCCTGTAAAATACAGTTGGAAATAAAGTATTTGTAAACAGTGATTTATTGCGTCCCACTGCTGGCCTGCCTCAGACGCTAAGCAGGGTCGGTTCTGGTTGGTTTGTTTGACCTGACAAAGATCCTTTTCAGATGGAAACGTCAATAAAGCAGGGAATTGGGAGCTTTCGCAGTGTTCATGTTCTTTACTCGGTCCTGGCTGGTCCCTTGATGGGAGACCAGATGCTGCTGGAAGTGGAGTTGGGGGGCCAGTAGGAGGCACCCTTTCCTCTGGTCTAAAAAATATATCCCAATGCCCCAGGGCAGTGATTGGGGACATTGCCCTGTGTAGGGTGCCGTATTTTGGATCGGACTTTAAAAGGGTGTCCTGACAAAATTCCCAATCTGGCCCTAATACAATCCCCAGTTTCCAATTGGCTCATTCATCCCCCCTCCTCTCCTCTGTAACTATTCCCCAGGTCGCTGCTGTAAAATATGTTTTCAGTTAACTTACCTGGTAAAATAAGGGTTCAATAAAATGTGGTGATGTTTTGTCTGTGGCTCTGTTTTCAACACATGGCAGACCAGGAACTGGATATAGTCTTAACAATGTGGTGATGTTTTCAGACCAGGAACTGGATATAGTCTTAACAATGTGGTGATGTTTTCAGACCAGGAACTGGATATAGTCTTAACAATGTGGTGATGTTTTCAGACCAGGAACTGGATATAGTCTTAACAATGTGGTGATGTTTTCAGACCAGGAACTGGATATAGTCTTAACAATGTGGTGATGTTTTCAGACCAGGAACTGGATATAGTCTTAACAATGTGGTGATGTTTTCAGACCAGGAACTGGATATAGTCCTAACAATGTGGTGATGTTTTCAGACCAGAAACTGGATATAGTCTTAACAATGTGGTGATGTTTTCAGCTTAACAATGTGGTGATGTTTTCAGACCAGGAACTGGATATAGTCTTAACAATGTGGTGATGTTTTCAGACCAGGAACTGGATATAGTCCTAACAATGTGGTGATGTTTTCAGCTTAACAATGTGGTGATGTTTTCAGACCAGGAACTGGATATAGTCCTAACAATGTGGTGATGTTTTCAGACCAGGAACTGGATATAGTCTTAACAATGTGGTGATGTTTTCAGACCAGGAACTGGATATAGTCTTAACAATGTGGTGATGTTTTCAGACCAGGAACTCTGAATAGTCATTTTCCAGAGGGTCTGAATACTTATGTAAATAAGGTATTTCAGTTTTATTTCTTTAATTGCAGAAATGTCTAAAAACCTGTTTTCGCTTTGTCATTATGGGATGTTGCGTGTAGATTGATGAGAACATGTTTTTATTTAATCAATTTTAGAATAAGGCTGTTACCTCAATCTGAAATTACATTTAAATTTAAATCGTGCTAGAATGCGGCCCTTCCACGGTTCCGGAATTAATCTAGCCCCAACCCTCTAGAATTAGAATGAGTGACCCAATTCAACATCTATTCCATGTTGGTTCAATGTCATTTAATTAACAATGTTCCGACAGACATAAATACAAATCAAATTGTTAAAATTACGAGCCTAGTTGGTTTAGCCACAGAAAAAGGCAGGAACCTTCCCACTAGCCATGTTTGGCTGAGATATTGGATGAGCTGGATTTGCCGGGAGAAGAGTTTGGATTGGTCTGCAATGTCGCATGCTTCTGTCTATAACGTGAGCTGCTCAGTATGTGTTGATAGTCCTTTCTACCACGTTGTTTTTGAAAGATATAACGTTAGCCATCGAGAAATACAAAAGTTTTGCTACTTTGATGCCCTGAATTTAACAGGCCCTATCAACAGATCATTTGGAAAAAGTGATTGGCTACTTTCTAAATACATGCCACGGTCAGTGTGAACCAGAGTGACTTGACACAACGCTGCCAAACAAGATGTAGCTACAAACAGAACAGAGTTAAATATTTCCAGTCAGTGTGAACCGGAGTGACTTGACACAACGCTGCCAAACAAGATGTAGCTACAAACAGAACAGAGTTAAATATTTCCAGTCTATCGTGAAGCGTTCACCCATTTTACGGGTAAGAGTCTAGCTACATTTTCAGTTATTCCAAGTTTCTAATTTTGTCAGAAAGTCATTTTCATTGCAGGTTAAAGCGTTCTGTTCGCTAGCTAACGTTACATGTATGATCTGTGTAGTAATACTATTCAAATCATTTGCATTGCTAGTTATAGCTGCAGCAGTGTATGTCTAGAGGCAGCGGGTTAAACCGCTAGACCACCCTAGGCCATAATCTCATGTCATTATCTATATTATTATAATGTCATTATCTATATGTTATTATAATGTCATTATCTATATTATTATGATGTCATTATCTATATTATTATAATGTCATTATCTATATTATTATAATGTCATTATCTAGTTATAGCTGCAGCAGTGTATGTCTAGAGGAGGCAGCGGGTTACACCGCTAGACCACCCTAGGCCATAATCTCATGTCATTATCTATATTATTATAATGTCATTATCTATATTATTACAATGTCATTATCTATATTATTATAATGTCATTATCTATCTATGCTATAATAACATGTCATTATCTAGTTATATTATTATGTCATTATCATCTATGTTATTATTATGTCATTATCTATCTATGAGGAGGCAGCGGGTTAAACCGCTAGACCACCCTAGGCCATAATCTCATGTCATTATCTATATTATTATAATGTCATTATCTATCTATGCTATAATAACATGTCATTATCTATATTATTATACTGTCGTTATCTATATTATTATAATGTCATTATCTATATTATTATAATGTCATTATCTATATTATTATAATGTCATTATCTAGTTATAGCTGCAGCAGTGTATGTCTAGAGGAGGCAGTGGGTTAAACCGCTAGACCACCCTAGGCCATAATCTCATGTCATTATCTATATTATTATAATGTCATTATCTATATTATTATAATGTCATTATCTAGTTATAGCTGCAGCAGTGTATGTCTAGAGGAGGCAGCGGGTTACACCGCTAGACCACCCTAGGCCATAATCTCATGTCATTATCTATATTATTATAATGTCATTATCTATATTATTATAATGTCATTATCTAGTTATAGCTGCAGCAGTGTATGTCAAGAGGAGGCAGCGGGTTAAACCGCTAGACCACCCTAGGCCATAATCTCATGTCATTATCTATATTATTATAATGTCATTATCTATTTATGCTATAATAACATGTCATTATCTAGTTATATTAGTATGTCATTATCTATCTATGTTATTATTATGTCATTATCTATCTATGAGGAGGCAGCGGGTTAAACCGCTAGACCACCCTAGGCCATAATCTCATGTCATTATCTATATTATTATAATGTCATTATCTAGCTATGCTATAATAACATGTCATTATCTATATTATTATAATGTCATTATCTATATTATTATAATGTCATTATCTAGTTAAAGCTGCAGCAGTGTATGTCAAGAGGAGGCAGCGGGTTAAACCGCTAGACCACCCTAGGCCATAATCTCATGTCATTATCTATATTATTATAATGGCATTATCAATCTGTTATTATAATGGCATGATCTATTTATATTATTATGTCATTATCTATCTATGTTATTATTATGTCATTATCTATATACGCTATAATAACATGTCATTATCTATATATATATTATTATAATGTCATTATCTATTTATATTATTATAATGTCATTATCTATATATGCTATAATAACATGTCATTATCTATTAATATTATTATAATGTCATTATCAATCTATATTATTATAATGACATTATCTAGTTATATTATTATAATGACATTATCTAGTTGTATTATTATAATGTAATTATCTATCTATATTATTATAATGTCATTATCTATCTATGCTATAATAACATGCCATTATCTTTTTATATTATCATAATGGCATTATCAATCTATGTTATTATAATGTCATTATCTATCTATATTATTATAATGGCATTATCTATCTGTTATTATAATGTCATTATCTATTTATATTATTATGTCATTATCTATCTATGTTATTATGTCATTATCGATATGTTATTATAATGTCATTGTCTATCTGTTATTATAACATGCCATTATCTATCTGTTATTATAACATGCCATTATATATCTATGTTATTATAATGTCATTATATATTTATATTATTATGTCATTATCGATCTGTTATTATAATGCCATTATCAATCTGTTATTATAACATGTCATTATCTATTTACATTATTAAAATGTCATTATCTATGTAATTATGTCATTGTCAATCTATATTATTATGTCATGTCATTATCTACTTATGCCATTATAATGTCATTATCTATCTATGTGATTAAACTGTCAATATTTATCTATCTGTTATTATAATGTCATTATCAATCTATATTATATATTTTTTAAATTGGACTGTACACTTGTTTATTTCATGTGTAACACTGTGTTGTACTACTTTGCTTTATCTTGGCCAGGTTGCAGTTGTAAATGAGAACTTGTTCTCAACTGGCCTACCTGGTTATTATCAATCTATGTTATTATACTGTCATTATCTATCTATGTTATTATACTGTCATTATCTATCTATGTTATTATACTGTCATTATCTGTCTATGTTATTATAATGTCATTATCTATCTTGTCTGATAGTGTTTGCTTTGAATTTAATCATGGTAATGTTACCGTGGTAACATTTATTTTAAATGGTGCATAGCCGAAAAGGGGCCATGGGATTGAATCCCGACCTTAGTATGACTGTAAGAGGTTGACTGTAAGAGGCTGTATGACTGTAAGAGGGGATGGATGGAAGAGCTCCTTTCATATGCCCAACAATTCCATCTGCCGGACAGGAAGGGAACATACTGTATGTCATAAACAGAAACTTATCTTTTTATTCAACAATAACAATATATTGTTCAATATAAAATATTTTTCAACAGGAACTTAATATATTATTTCTAGTATAATACTGTAATAGAACATCAACAGACAGTAGCCTATAAATACTGTGTTGCAGTAAGGAGGACCAACAGGGCATAGTAAAAACTAAAATAGTATTTAATGTATTTACAATGAACATACAATCATGTCATATTTTACAAGTCATATACAGAACTTATCATTGTTCAATATAAATGTATGCATTTTGAAAAAAGGTCAAATAAGTTGAAGCATTTGGGACATATCTAAAAGTCCGACATGTTTAAAATACAGGAAGAGGATATTTTCATATTTCAATGCTTTTTGTTTTAAAAGATTTCCTGCAAAGTGCCATGAGCTTTTGGTGTATTTATCACCTTCTAACGCGAGCCAACACCCCACTGCCCCATTCAACCTTAATGAACCTGGTCAGCCCAGGGTTCCCCTTCAACCTTAATGAACCTGGTCAGCCCAGGGTTCCCCTTCAACCTTAATGAACCTGGTCAGCCCAGGGTTCCCCTTCAACCTTAATGAACCTGGTCAGCCCAGGGTTCCCCTTCAACCTTAATGAACCTGGTCAGCCCAGGTTCCCCTTCAACCTTATTGAACCTGGTCAGTCCAGTGTTCCCCTTCAACCTTAATGAACCTGGTCAGCCCAGGGTTCCCCTTCAACCTTAATGAACCTGGTCAGTCCAGGGTTCCCCTTCAACCTTAATGAACCTGGTCAGCCCAGGGTTCCCCTTCAACCTTAATGAACCTGGTCTGCCCAGGTTCCCCTTCAACCTTATTGAACCTGGTCAGTCCAGTGTCCCCTTCAACCTTAATGAACCTGGTCAGCCCAGGGTTCCCCTTCAACCTTAATGAACCTGGTCAGTCCAGGGTTCCCCTTCAACCTTAATGAACCTGGTCAGCCCAGGGTTCCCCTTCAACCTTAATGAACCTGGTCGGCCCAGGGTTCCCCTTCAACCTTAATGAACCTGGTCTGCCCAGGGTTCCCCTTCAACCTTAATGAACCTGGTCGGCCCAGGGATACCCTTCAACCTTAATGAACATAGTCAGTCCAGGGTTCCCCTTCAACCTTAATGAACCTGGTCAGTCCAGGGTTCCCCTTCAACCTTAATGAACCTGGTCGGCCCAGGGTTCCCCTTCAACCTTAATGAACATGGTCAGCCCATGGTTCCCCTTCAACCTTAATGAACCTGGTCAGCCCAGGGTTCCCCTTCAACCTTAATGAACATAGTCAGTCCAGGGCTCCCCTTCAACATTAATTAACCTGGTCAGTCCAGGGTTCCCCTTCAACCTTAATGAACCTGGTCAGCCCAGGGTTCCCCTTCTACCTTAATGAACCTGGTCAGTCCAGGGTTCCCCTTCAACCTTAATGAACCTGGTCAGCTCAGGGTTCCCCTTCAACCTTAATGAACCTGGTCAGTCCAGGGTTCCCCTTCAACCTTAATGAACCTGGTCAGCCCAGGGTTCCCCTTCAACCTTAATGAACATGGTCAGCCCATGGCTCCCCTTCAACCTTAATGAACCTGGTCAGCCCAGGGTTCCCCTTCAACCTTAATGAACCTGGTCAGTCCAGGGTTCCCCTTCAAACCAGAGCTGTGTTCACCACAGGGTTGGTGTCCATTACATTTAAATTCCAGGCAATTCAAAAAGTAAACCAAATTCCAATTCCAAATTGTCCTTATCAAAAAGCATAGTAGAGAATTGGAATTTCACTGTACTTCCTTGAAGATGCAGTCCGGGATGGAATTGCACAACAACAAAAAATAAACATATCATACTAAATGGATGATGTAGTACACAAAACACTGGCTAACTACCATCAGGTCTTAATGGCCTGGTACTCAGGGCTCTATTGTCCCTCCAACAGGTCCTAATGGCCTGGTACTCAGGGCTCTATTGTCCCTCCAACAGGTCCTAATGGCCTGGTACTCAGGGCTCTATTGTCCCTCCATCAGGTCTTAATGGCCTGGTACTCAGGGCTCTATTGTCCCTCCAACAGGTCCTAATGGCCTGGTACTCAGGGCTCTATTGTCCCTCCAACAGGTCCTAATGGCCTGGTACTCAGGGCTCTATTGTCCCTCCATCAGGTCTTAATGGCCTGGTACTCAGGGCTCTATTGTCCCTCCAACAGGTCCTAATGGCCTGGTACTCAGGGCTCTATTCTCCCTCCATCAGGTCTTAATGGCCTGGTACTCAGGGCTCTATCGTCCCTCCATCAGGTCCTAATGGCCTGGTACTCAGGGCTCTATCGTCCCTCCATCAGGTCTTAATGGCCTGGTACTCAGGGCTCTATTCTCCCTCCATCAGGTCCTAATGGCCTGGTACTCAGAGCTCTATTGTCCCTCCATCACGTCCTAATGGCCTGGTACTCAGGGCTCTATTCTCCCTCCATCAGGTCCTAATGGCCTGGTACTCAGGGCTCTATTCTCCCTCCATCAGGTCTTAATGGCCTGGTACTCAGGGCTCTATCGTCCCTCCATCAGGTCCTAATGGCCTGGTACTCAGGGCTCTATCGTCCCTCCATCAGGTCTTAATGGCCTGGTACTCAGGGCTCTATTCTCCCTCCATCAGGTCCTAATGGCCTGGTACTCAGAGCTCTATTGTCCCTCCATCACGTCCTAATGGCCTGGTACTCAGGGCTCTATTCTCCCTCCATCAGGTCCTAATGGCCTGGTACTCAGGGCTCTATTCTCCCTCCATCACGTCCTAATGGCCTGGTACTCAGGGCTCTATTCTCCCTCCATCAGGTCCTAATGGCCTGGTACTCAGAGCTCTATTGTCCCTCCATCACGTCCTAATGGCCTGGTACTCAGGGCTCTATTGTCCCTCCATCAGGTCCTAATGGCCTGGTACTCAGGGCTCTATTGTCCCTCTATCAGGTCCTAATGGCCTGGTACTCAGGGCTCTATCGTCCCTCCAACCACTGATATTATTGCAAACGTCATGGAAAATCACATGAAACACTTATCCTCAAAAGAGTAGGCCTATCTTACTTTTAAAACTCAGGTTAAAACAGTGTAAAACATGGTTGCTGTGGATGTTGTTTCAAAGCCTAATACAACAAAATGGACAGCGCTTTCTAAAGTGATGATTCAGTCAAAACACCCATATGTATATTACAGTTTATGCACAGGCTTATGAGCCCAAGCCATCCTTATGGCATTACCCATCCTACCGCATGCATGGCAGAAAAACATCAAACAGATTTAAGATGTCTTTGGTACATAATTGGTCTAGCCTATACTCCAACATTAAACACATTCTAGTAACGGCCTTAGAGTGTGGACTGTACTACTGGGCATACTGGTGGACTGGTTACCTTATGCTACACTCCAACATTTATATCCATGAGTCTGGCAGAGAATGTAAAGCCCTAGGCCATGCGTTTGATTCAATGATTGAGCAGGGTGGCTTACAGTTAGCCTACAATTAGTGAATTTGTATTTCATTTTGAATAGCCTAGTAATAGGGAATGTTTAATATTTGAATAATGAATTGGGTGCCACATTACCTTTAGCTATCCATAATACAGTATCTTACCACTGTGCGTTTGTTTCCATCTCCTCCTCTCTCTCCTTTATTCCTTTCTGGAGCACACAGAGGGGCTGTCAACAGTTTAGTGAAGTACATTTCGTTATGAAAACATGTTACTGTCGATGTTTCCGAAAAGATTTCACTTGGTTTCCAAAATGAAGCACTGGGTAGCTGCAGGAACAAGGTTGGAGAGCCCATCCAGAGTTTTGTCGGAGGATCACCTGTCGGGCAGTGAGAGGCTGGCTGCTCCTCAAACTGCTTGATGCTGGAGTGAAATAAGTGTTTTTGTGTGCCCTAAAACTGAAACAACCTGGTGTTTACAACATGCAATGTTAGGCAAGAGTTGCTGAAAGGGTCTGAAAAAGTCAACCAACCCAGAACGCAACGCAAGTTTGAGGACAAAGAAATCCTTTTCTACCCAAGCTATGGGTGAGTAGCTGTGTCTAAACGGGTGAATTCAAGTCGAACCACCTAGCCTCCATCTCCCATCGAATCGTGGGATCTAAAGGGTTTCATTCCTATGCTGTGAGCTCTGAGCTACAGAGCTGTCTGTCCTCAGAAGACCCCTTCCAGAGAAAAGGGGGGGGACAGACTCCTAAGGGACACGGACACCGGGAAGACGAGCAACGAGGTGCGCAGGAGAAGTGCGTCATCGAACAACGGAACGGTCCACGCAGAGAATCCCCGGAGATCACCCCCCCACGTAATTACATCATTAGATTCTGACCCATAAGAGCGGCAGTTTGAGGCAAAGCTAAGGTTAGAATAGCATAGCTGACAAATTCACCCAAATGTATATTTCTCTCGGGTACTTTCTCTTTTTCTCTCTCTTTTGAAATCCCCATTGTGGGTAACACGCGCCATAGTGTGTTGGCCCGTTATACTAAGTTCTAATCAATAGCCTAGAATGTGTTTTGTCTATGTGTATCTTTTATTATCATTTTAGTTTTTAGTAAATAATTCATTAGTGGGACCCGGGTCCGTGCAGATTCAAGGGCTATACAACGATCAGATTATGAGACTGATAGAGGAAACTGGTTAATTAGCGGCTGTTGTAAAATCGATATTCTGATATCCTTTGAGTTAATTTGGGAAATAGAAACTCAATACAAACTAGTTTTCCCATGGTGCCCCAGGTTAATGAGTTAATAATTGGTTAACAGGTTAATGAGTTAATAATTGGTTAACAGGTTAATGAGTTAATAATTGGTTAACAGGTTAATGACTTAATAATTGGTTAACAGGTTAATGAGTTAATAATTGGTTAACAGGTTAATGAGTTAATAATTGCTTGATTCAGTTAATCACGTAATTAAAAACTTGTAATCATTCGATGAACAACAGTCGTCACTTTAACCAATACAACGTCACGACACTACATTTGACAGAACTAGACCGCATGGTACACTCTGCCTGTCTCCTAAAGATGATCCACAGAAGGGTTGTTTGTACCTTATGACCCAGCAGACAAGCAGGGAGACACAGCTAGGAGCTGACAGCTAGGAGTATATAGCCTCCACATTGACTCTGTACCAGTACCCCCTGTATATAGCCTCCACATTGACTCTGTACCGGTACCCCCTGTAAATAGCCTCCACATTGACTCTGTACCAGTACCCCCTGTTTATAGCATCCACATGGACTCTTTTTCTACTTCCGGCGCCGACAGAGATGGCCGCCTCGCTTCGCGTTCCTAGGAAACTATGCAGTTTTTTGTTTTTTTACGTGTTATTTCTTACATTAGTACCCCAGCTCATCTTAGGTTTCATTACATACAGTCGAGAAGAACTACTGAATATAAGATCAGCATCAACTCACCATCAGTACTACCAAGAATATGTTTTTCGCGACGCGGATCCTGTGTTCTGCCTTGCAAACAGGACAACTGAGTGGATTCCATGCAGCGACCCAAAAAAAAAACAACTCCGAAAAAGAGGGAAACGAGGCGGTCTTCTGGTCAGACTCCGGAGACGGGCACATCGTGCACCACTCCCTAGCATTCTTCTTGCCAATGTCCAGTCTCTTGACAACAAGGTTGATGAAATCCGAGCAAGGGTAGCATTCCAGAGGGACATCAGAGACTGTAACGTTCTTTGCTTCACGGAAACGTGGCTCACTGGAGTGACTCTATCCGAAGCGGTGCAGCCAATGGGTTTCTCCACACATCGCGCAGACAGAAACAAACAACTTTCTGGTAAGAAGAGGGGCGGCGGCGTATGCCTTATGACTAACGTGACATGGTGTGATGAAAGAAACATACAGGAACTCAAATCCTTCTGTTCACCTGATTTAGAATTCCTCACAATCAAATGTAGACCGCATTATCTACCAAGAGAATTCTCTTCGATTATAATCACAGCCGTATACATCCCCCCCCAAGCAGACACATCGATGGCTCTGAACGAACTTTATTTAACTCTTTGCAAACTGGAAACCATTCATCCGGAGGCTGCATTCATTGTAGCTGGGGATTTTAACAAGGCTAATCTGAAAACAAGACTCCCTAAATTTTATCAGCATATCGATTGCGCAACCAGGGGTGGAAAGACCTTGGATCATTGTTACTCTAACTTCCGCGACGCACATAAGGCCCTGCCCCGCCCCCCTTTCGGAAAAGCTGACCACGACTCCATTTTGTTGATCCCTGCCTACAGACAGAAACTAAAACAAGAGGCTCCCACGCTGAGGTCTGTCCAACGCTGGTCCGACCAAGCTGACTCCACACTCCAAGACTGCTTCCACCACGTGGACTGGGACATGTTTCGTATTGCGTCAGACAACAACATTGACGAATACGCTGATTCGGTGTGTGAGTTCATTAGAACGTGCGTTGAAGATGTCGTTCCCATAGCAATGATTAAAACATTCCCTAACCAGAAACCGTGGATTGATGGCAGCATTCGCGTGAAACTGAAAGCGCGAACCACTGCTTTTAATCAGGGGAAGGTGTCTGGTAACATGACCGAATACAAACAGTGCAGCTATTCCCTCCGCAAGGCTATCAAACAAGCTAAGCGTCAGTACAGAGACAAAGTAGAATCTCAATTCAACGGCTCAGACACAAGAGGCATGTGGCAGGGTCTACAGTCAATCACGGACTACAGGAAGAAATCCAGCCCAGTCACGGACCAGGATGTCCTGCTCCCAGGCAGACTAAACAACTTTTTTGCCCGCTTTGAGGACAATACAGTGCCACTGACACGGCCGGCAACGAAAACATGCGGTCTCTCCTTTACTGCAGCCGAGGTGAGTAAGACATTTAAACGTGTTAACCCTCGCAAGGCTGCAGGCCCAGACGGCATCCCCAGCCGCGCCCTCAGAGCATGCGCAGACCAGCTGGCCGGTGTGTTTACGGACATATTCAATCAATCCCTATACCAGTCTGCTGTTCCCACATGCTTCAAGAGGGCCACCATTGTTCCTGTTCCCAAGAAAGCTAAGGTAACTGAGCTAAACGACTACCGCCCCGTAGCACTCACTTCCGTCATCATGAAGTGCTTTGAGAGACTAGTCAAGGACCATATCACCTCCACCCTACCTGACACCCTAGACCCACTCCAATTTGCTTACCGCCCAAATAGGTCCACAGACGATGCAATCTCAACCACACTGCACACCGCCCTAACCCATCTGGACAAGAGGAATACCTATGTGAGAATGCTGTTCATTGACTACAGCTCGGCATTCAACACCATAGTACCCTCCAAGCTCGTCATCAAGCTCGAGACCCTGGGTCTCGACCCCGCCCTGTGCAACTGGGTACTGGACTTCCTGACGGGCCGCCCCCAGGTGGTGAGGGTAGGCAACAACATCTCCTCCCCGCTGATCCTCAACACTGGGGCCCCACAAGGGTGCGTTCTGAGCCCTCTCCTGTACTCCCTGTTCACCCACGACTGCGTGGCCACGCACGCCTCCAACTCAATCATCAAGTTTGCGGACGACACAACAGTGGTAGGCTTGATTACCAACAACGACGAGACGGCCTACAGGGAGGAGGTGAGGGCCCTCGGAGTGTGGTGTCAGGAAAATAACCTCACACTCAACGTCAACAAAACTAAGGAGATGATTGTGGACTTCAGGAAACAGCAGAGGGAACACCCCCCTATCCACATCGATGGAACAGTAGTGGAGAGGGTAGCAAGTTTTAAGTTCCTCGGCATACACATCACAGACAAACTGAATTGGTCCACTCACACAGACAGCATTGTGAAGAAGGCGCAGCAGCGCCTCTTCAACCTCAGGAGGCTGAAGAAATTTGGCTTGTCACCAAAAGCACTCACAAACTTCTACAGATGCACAATCGAGAGCATCCTGGCGGGCTGTATCACCGCCTGGTACGGCAACTGCTCCGCCCTCAACCGTAAGGCTCTCCAGAGGGTGGTGAGGTCTGCACAACGCATCACCGGGGGCAAACTACCTGCCCTCCAGGACACCTACACCACCCGATGTCACAGGAAGGCCATAAAGATCATCAAGGACATCAACCACCCGAGCCACTGCCTGTTCACCCCGCTATCATCCAGAAGGCGAGGTCAGTACAGGTGCATCAAAGCTGGGACCGAGAGACTGAAAAACAGCTTCTATCTCAAGGCCATCAGACTGTTAAACAGCCACCACTAACACTGAGTGGCTGCTGCCAACACACTGACACTGACTCAACTCCAGCCACTTTAATAATGGGAATTGATGGGAAATGATGTAAATATATCACTAGCCACTTTAAACAATGCTACCTTATATAATGTTACTTACCCTACATTATTCATCTCATATGCATACGTATATACTGTACTCTATATCATCGACTGTATCCTTATGTAATACATGTATCACTAGCCACTTTAAACTATGCCACTTTGTTTACATACTCATCTCATTTGTACATACTGTACTCGATACCATCTACTGTATCTTGCCTATGCTGCTCTGTACCATCACTCATTCATATATCCTTATGTACATATTCTTTATCCCCTTACACTGTGTACAAGACAGTAGTTTTGGAATTGTTAGTTAGATTACTTGTTGGTTATTACTGCATTGTCGGAACTAGAAGCACAAGCATTTCGCTACACTCGCATTAACATCTGCTAACCATGTGTATGTGACAAATAACATTTGATTTGATTTGATTTGATTTGTACCGGTACCCCCTGTTTATAGCCTCCACGTTGACTCTGTACCGGTACCCCCTGTATATAGCCTCCACATTGACTCTGTACCAGTACCCCCTGTATATAGCCTTCACATTGACTCTGTACTGGTACCCCCTGTTTATAGCCTCCACATTGACTCTGTACCAGTATCCCCTGTTTATAGCCTCCACATTGACTCTGTACCAGTACCCCCTGTTTATAGCCTCCACATTGACTCTGTACCGGTACCCACTGTATATAGACATCACTGCCTATTTAAATCTCAGAGCCTATACCAAGGCAGGATAGGAGCGGGACATCAGACGAACCCTCAAACAAGCAAAGCGTCAATACAGGATTAAGATTGAATCCTACTACACCGGCTCTGACGCTCGTCGGATGTGGCAGGGCTTAAAAACTATTATGGGCTACAAAGCAAAACCCAGACCCGAGCTCCCCAGTGAAGCTAGCCTAGCGGACGAGCTAAATGCCTTTTATGCTTGCTTCCAGGCAAGCAACACTGAAGCACGCACGAGAGCACCAGCTGTTCTGGATGACTGTGATAATGCTCTCGGTAGCCGATGTGAGCAAGACCTTTAAACAGGTCAACATTCACAAAGACTCAGGGCCAGATGGATTACCAGGACGTGCACTCAGAGCATGCGCGGAACAACTGGCAAGTGTCTTCACTGACATTTTCAACCTCTCCCTGACCGAGTCTGTAGTCCCTACATGTTTCAAGCAGATTACCATAGTCCCTGTGCCCAAGGAAGCAAAGGCAACCTGCCTAAATGATTACCGCCCGTAGCACTCACATTGGTAGCCATGAAGTGCTTTGAAAGGCTGGTCATGGCTCACATCAACAGCATCATCCTGGATACCCTCGACCCACTCCAATTCACATACCGCCCTAACAGATCCACAGATGATGCAATCTCTATTGCACTCCACACTGCCCTTTCCCACCTGGACAAAAGGAACACCTATGTGAGAATGCTATTCATTGACTACAGCTCAGCGTTCAACACCCTATTGCCCATGAAGCTCGTCACTAAGCTAAGGACCCTGGGACTAAACAGCTCCCTCCGCAACTGGATCCTGGACTTCCTGACGGGCCGCCCCCAGGTGGTAAGGGTAGGCAACAACACGTCTGCCACGCTGATCCTCAACACTGGGGCCCCTCAGGGGTGTGTACTTAAGTCCCCTTCTGTACTCCATGTTAACCCACGACTGAGTGGCCAAACACGACTCCAACACCATCATTAAGTTTGCTGACGACACAACAGTGGTAGGCCTGATCACAGACAGCGATGAAACAGCCTATAGGGAGGAGGTCAGAGAACTGGCAGTGTGGTGCCAGGACAACAACCTCTCCCTCAATGTGAGCAAGACAAAGGAGCTGATTGTGAACTATAGGAAAAGGCGGGCTGAACAGGTCCCCATTAACATCAACGGGGCTGTAGTGGAGCGGGCTGAGAGTTTCAATTTCCTTGGTGTCCACATCACCAATGATCTATCATGGTCCAAACACACCAAGACAGTCGTGAAGAGGGCACGACAAAACCTTTTCCCTCTCAGGAGAATGAAAAGATTTGGCATGGGTCCCCAGATCCTCAAAAAGTTATACAGCTGCACCAATGAGAGCACCGGTTGCATCACTGCCTGGTATGGCGCAACAGAGGGTAGTGAGTACAGCCCTGTACATCACTGGGGCCAAGCTTCCTGCAATCTAGGAACAATATAATAGGTAGTGTCAGAGGAAAGCCCATAAAATTGTCAGAGACTCCAGTCACCCAAGTCATAGACTGTTCTCTTTGCTACCGCACGGCAAGTCTAGGGCCAAAAGGCTCCTTAACAGCTTCAACCCCCAAGCCATAAGACTGCTGAACAATTAATCAGATGGCCACCAGACTATTACATTGACTCCCCCATCCAGTTGTTTTGTACAATGCTGCTACTCGCTGTTTATTATCTATGCATAGTCACTTCACCCCTACCTACATGTACAAATTATCTCTAAACTGTATCCCCGCACACTGACTCGGTACCGGTACCCCCTGTATATAGCCTCCACACTGACTCGGTACCGGTACCCCCTGTATATAGCCTCCACACTGACTCGGTACCGGTACCCCCTGTATATAGCCTCCACACTGACTCGGTACCGGTACCCCCTGTATATAGCCTCCACATTGACTCTGTACCGTAATACCCTGTATATAGCCTCCACACTGACTCGGTACCGGTACCCCCTGTATATAGCCTCCACATTGACTCGGTACCGGTACCCCCTGTATATAGCCTCCACACTGACTCGGTACCGGTACCCCCTGTATATAGCCTCCACACTGACTCGGTACCGGTACCCCCTGTATATAGCCTCCACATTGACTCTGTACCAGTACCCCCTGTATATAGCCTCCACACTGACTCGGTACCGGTACCCCCTGTATATAACCTCCACACTGACTCGGTACCGGTACCCCCTGTATATAGCCTCCACATTGACTCTGTACCGTAATACCCTGTATATAGCCTCCACACTGACTCGGTACCGGTACCCCCTGTATATAGCCTCCACATTGACTCGGTACCGGTACCCCCTGTATATAGCCTCCACACTGACTCGGTACCGGTACCCCCTGTATATAGCCTCCACACTGACTCGGTACCGGTACCCCCTGTATATAGCCTCCACACTGACTCTGTACCAGTACCCCCTGTATATAGCCTCCACACTGACTCTGTACCAGTACCCCCTGTATATAACCTCCACACTGACTCTGTACCAGTACCCCCTGTATATAGCCTCCACACTGACTCTGTACCAGTACCCCCTGTATATAACCTCCACACTGACTCTGTACCAGTACCCCCTGTATATAGCCTCCACACTGACTCTGTACCAGTACCCCCTGTATATAACATCCACACTGACTCTGTACCAGTACCCCCTGTATATAGCCTCCACACTGACTCGGTACCGGTACCCCCTGTATATAGCCTCCACATTGACTCGGTACCGGTACCCCCTGTATATAGCCTCCACACTGACTCGGTACCGGTACCCCCTGTATATAGCCTCCACACTGACTCGGTACCGGTATCCCCTGTATATAGCCTCCACATTGACTCTGTACCAGTACCCCCTGTATATAGCCTCCACACTGACTCGGTACCGGTACCCCCTGTATATAACCTCCACACTGACTCGGTACCGGTACCCCCTGTATATAGCCTCCACATTGACTCTGTACCGTAATACCCTGTATATAGCCTCCACACTGACTCGGTACCGGTACCCCCTGTATATAGCCTCCACATTGACTCGGTACCGGTACCCCCTGTATATAGCCTCCACACTGACTCGGTACCGGTACCCCCTGTATATAGCCTCCACACTGACTCGGTACCGGTACCCCCTGTATATAGCCTCCACACTGACTCTGTACCAGTACCCCCTGTATATAGCCTCCACACTGACTCTGTACCAGTACCCCCTGTATATAACCTCCACACTGACTCTGTACCAGTACCCCCTGTATATAGCCTCCACACTGACTCTGTACCAGTACCCCCTGTATATAACCTCCACACTGACTCTGTACCAGTACCCCCTGTATATAGCCTCCACACTGACTCTGTACCAGTACCCCCTGTATATAACCTCCACACTGACTCTGTACCAGTACCCCCTGTATATAGCCTCCACACTGACTCGGTACCGGTACCCCCTGTATATAGCCTCCACATTGACTCGGTACCGGTACCCCCTGTATATAGCCTCCACACTGACTCGGTACCGGTACCCCCTGTATATAGCCTCCACACTGACTCGGTACCGGTATCCCCTGTATATAGCCTCCACATTGACTCTGTACCAGTACCCCCTGTATATAGCCTCCACATTGACTCTGTACCGGTACCCCCTGTCTATAGCCTCCACACTGACTTGGTACCGGTACCCCCTGTCTATAGCCTCCAAACTGACTCGGTACCGGTACCCCCTGTATATAGCCTCCACACTGACTCTGTACCAGTACCCCCTGTATATAGCCTCCACACTGACTCTGTACCAGTACCCCCTGTATATAACCTCCACACTGACTCTGTACCAGTACCCCCTGTATATAGCCTCCACACTGACTCTGTACCAGTACCCCCTGTATATAACCTCCACACTGACTCTGTACCAGTACCCCCTGTATATAGCCTCCACACTGACTCTGTACCAGTACCCCCTGTATATAACCTCCACACTGACTCTGTACCAGTACCCCCTGTATATAGCCTCCACACTGACTCTGTACCAGTACCCCCTGTATATAGCCTCCACACTGACTCGGTACCGGTACCCCCTGTATATAGCCTCCACATTGACTCTGTACCAGTACCCCCTGTATATAGCCTCCACACTGACTCTGTACCAGTACCCCCTGTATATAGCCTCCACACTGACTCGGTACCGGTACCCCCTGTATATAACCTCCACACTGACTCTGTACCAGTACCCCCTGTATATAGCCTCCACACTGACTCGGTACCGGTACCCCCTGTATATAGCCTCCACATTGACTCGGTACCGGTACCCCCTGTATATAGCCTCCACACTGACTCGGTACCGGTACCCCCTGTATATAGCCTCCACACTGACTCGGTACCGGTACCCCCTGTATATAGCCTCCACATTGACTCTGTACCAGTACCCCCTGTATATAACCTCCACACTGACTCGGTACCGGTACCCCCTGTATATAGCCTCCACATTGACTCTGTACCGTAATACCCTGTATATAGCCTCCACACTGACTCGGTACCGGTACCCCCTGTATATAGCCTCCACATTGACTCGGTACCGGTACCCCCTGTATATAGCCTCCACACTGACTCGGTACCGGTACCCCCTGTATATAGCCTCCACACTGACTCGGTACCGGTACCCCCTGTATATAGCCTCCACACTGACTCGGTACCGGTACCCCCTGTATATAGCCTCCACATTGACTCTGTACCGGTACCCCCTGTATATAGCCTCCACATTGACTCTGTACCGGTACCCCCTGTCTATAGCCTCCACACTGACTCGGTACCGGTACCCCCTGTCTATAGCCTCCAAACTGACTCGGTACCGGTACCCCCTGTATATAGCCTCCACACTGACTCTGTACCAGTACCCCCTGTATATAGCCTCCACACTGACTCTGTACCAGTACCCCCTGTATATAACCTCCACACTGACTCTGTACCAGTACCCCCTGTATATAGCCTCCACACTGACTCTGTACCAGTACCCCCTGTATATAACCTCCACACTGACTCTGTACCAGTACCCCCTGTATATAGCCTCCACACTGACTCTGTACCAGTACCCCCTGTATATAACCTCCACACTGACTCTGTACCAGTACCCCCTGTATATAGCCTCCACATTGACTCGGTACCGGTACCCCCTGTATATAGCCTCCACACTGACTCGGTACCGGTACCCCCTGTATATAGCCTCCACACTGACTCGGTACCGGTACCCCCTGTATATAGCCTCCACACTGACTCGGTACCGGTACCCCCTGTATATAGCCTCCACATTGACTCTGTACCGGTACCCCCTGTATATAGCCTCCACATTGACTCTGTACCGGTACCCCCTGTCTATAGCCTCCACACTGACTCGGTACCGGTACCCCCTGTCTATAGCCTCCAAACTGACTCGGTACCGGTACCCCCTGTATATAGCCTCCACACTGACTCTGTACCAGTACCCCCTGTATATAGCCTCCACACTGACTCTGTACCAGTACCCCCTGTATATAACCTCCACACTGACTCTGTACCAGTACCCCCTGTATATAGCCTCCACACTGACTCTGTACCAGTACCCCCTGTATATAACCTCCACACTGACTCTGTACCAGTACCCCCTGTATATAGCCTCCACACTGACTCTGTACCAGTACCCCCTGTATATAACCTCCACACTGACTCTGTACCAGTACCCCCTGTATATAGCCTCCACACTGACTCTGTACCAGTACCCCCTGTATATAGCCTCCACACTGACTCGGTACCGGTACCCCCTGTATATAGCCTCCACATTGACTCTGTACCAGTACCCCCTGTATATAGCCTCCACACTGACTCTGTACCAGTACCCCCTGTATATAGCCTCCACACTGACTCGGTACCGGTACCCCCTGTATATAGCCTCCACATTGACTCTGTACCAGTACCCCCTGTATATAGCCTCCACACTGACTCGGTTCCGGTACCCCCTGTATATAGCCTCCACATTGACTCTGTACCAGTACCCCCTGTATATAGCCTCCACATTGACTCTGTACCAGTACCCCCTGTATATAGCCTCCACACTGACTCGGTACCGGTACCCCCTGTATATAGCCTCCACATTGACTCTGTACCAGTACCCCCTGTATATAGCCTCCACATTGACTCTGTACCAGTACCCCCTGTATATAGCCTCCACATTGACTCTGTACCAGTACCCCCTGTATATAGCCTCCACACTGACTCTGTACCGGTACCCCCTGTATATAGCCTCCACATTGACTCTGTACCAGTACCCCCTGTATATAGCCTCCACATTGACTCTGTACCGGTACCCCCTGTATATAGCCTCCACATTGACTCTGTACCAGTACCCCCTGTATATAGCCTCCACACTGACTCTGTACCGGTACCCCTGTATATAGCCTCCACACTGACTCTGTACCAGTACCCCCTGTATATAGCCTCCACATTGACTCTGTACCAGTACCCCCTGTATATAGTCTCCACATTGACTCTGTACCGGTACCCCCTGTATATAGTCTCCACATTGACTCTGTACCGGTACCCCTGTATATAGCCTCCACACTGACTCGGTACCGGTACCCCCTGCATATAGCCTCCACATTGACTCTGTACCAGTACCCCCTGTATATAGCCTCCACACTGACTCGGTACCGGTACCCCCTGTATATAGCCTCCACATTGACTCTGTACCAGTACCCCCTGTATATAGCCTCCACATTGACTCTGTACCAGTACCCCCTGTATATAGCCTCCACATTGACTCTGTACCAGTACCCCCTGTATATAGCCTCCACATTGACTCTGTACCAGTACCCCCTGTATATAGCCTCCACATTGACTCTGTACCAGTACCCCCTGCATATAGCCTCCACACTGACTCTGTACCAGTACCCCCTGCATATAGCCTCCACATTGACTCTGTACCAGTACCCCCTGTATATAGCCTCCACATTGACTCTGTACCAGTACCCCCTGTATATAGCCTCCACATTGACTCTGTACCAGTACCCCCTGCATATAGCCTCCACATTGACTCTGTACCAGTACCCCCTGCATATAGCCTCCACACTGACTCTGTACCAGTACCCCCTGTATATAGCCTCCACATTGACTCTGTACCAGTACCCCCTGCATATAGCCTCCACACTGACTCTGTACCAGTACCCCCTGCATATAGCCTCCACACTGACTCTGTACCAGTACCCCCTGCATATAGTCTCCACATTGACTCTGTACCAGTACCCCCTGCATATAGCCTCCACACTGACTCTGTACCAGTACCCCCTGCATATAGCCTCCACACTGACTCTGTACCAGTACCCCCTGTATATAGCCTCCACATTAACTCTATACCGGTACCCCCTGCATATAGTCTCCACATTGACTCTGTACCAGTACCCCCTGCATATAGCCTCCACACTGACTCTGTACCAGTACCCCCTGTA
This sequence comes from Oncorhynchus mykiss, assembly GCF_013265735.2. NCBI lineage: Eukaryota > Metazoa > Chordata > Actinopteri > Salmoniformes > Salmonidae > Oncorhynchus > Oncorhynchus mykiss. The sequence continues at coordinate 296,681 of NC_048590.1, read as the reverse complement.
TATAGCCTCCACATTAACTCTATACCGGTACCCCCTGCATATAGTCTCCACATTGACTCTGTACCAGTACCCCCTGTATATAGCCTCCACATTGACTCTGTACCAGTACCCCCTGTATATAGTCTCCACATTGACTCTGTACCAGTACCCCCTGCATATAGCCTCCACACTGACTCTGTACCAGTACCCCCTGCATATAGCCTCCACACTGACTCTGTACCAGTACCCCCTGTATATAGCCTCCACATTAACTCTATACCGGTACCCCCTGCATATAGTCTCCACATTGACTCTGTACCAGTACCCCCTGTATATAGCCTCCACATTGACTCTGTACCAGTACCCCCTGTATATAGCCTCCACATTGACTCTGTACCAGTACCCCCTGCATATAGCCTCCACACTGACTCTGTACCAGTACCCCTGTATATAGCCTCCACATTGACTCTGTACCAGTACCCCCTGCATATAGCCTCCACACTGACTCTGTACCAGTACCCCTGTATATAGCCTCCACACTGACTCTGTACCAGTACCCCCTGTATATAGCCTCCACATTGACTCTGTACCAGTACCCCCTGTATATAGCCTCCACATTGACTCTGTACCAGTACCCCCTGTACATAGCCTCCACATTGACTCTGTACCAGTACCCCCTGTATATAGCCTCCACATTGACTCTGTACCAGTACCCCCTGTACATAGCCTCCACATTGACTCTGTACCAGTACCCCCTGTATATAGCCTCCACATTGACTCTGTACCAGTACCCCCTGTATATAGCCTCCACATTGACTCTGTACCAGTACCCCCTGTATATAGCCTCCACATTGACTCTGTACCGGTACCCCCTGTATATAGCCTCCACATTGACTCTGTACCGGTAACCCCTGTATATAGCCTCCACACTGACTCGGTACCGGTACCCCCTGTATATAGCCTCCACATTGACTCTGTACCAGTACCCCCTGTATATAGCCTCCACATTGACTCTGTACCGGTACCCCCTGTATATAGCCTCCACATTGACTCTGTACCGGTAACCCCTGTATATAGCCTCCACACTGACTCGGTACCGGTACCCCCTGTATATAGCCTCCACATTGACTCTGTACCAGTACCCCCTGTATATAGCCTCCACATTGACTCTGTACCAGTACCCCCTGTATATAGCCTCCACATTGACTCTGTACCAGTACCCCCTGTATATAGCCTCCACACTGACTCGGTACCAGTACCCCCTGTATATAGCCTCCACATTGACTCTGTACCAGTACCCCCTGTATATAGCCTCCACACTGACTCTGTACCAGTACCCCCTGTATATAGCCTCCACATTGACTCTGTACCAGTACCCCCTGTATATAGCCTCCACATTGACTCTGTACCAGTACCCCCTGTATATAGCCTCCACACTGACTCTGTACCAGTACCCCCTGTATATAGCCTCCACATTGACTCTGTACCAGTACCCCCTGTATATAGCCTCCACACTGACTCTGTACCAGTACCCCTGCATATAGCCTCCACACTGACTCTGTACCAGTACCCCCTGTATATAGCCTCCACATTAACTCTATACCGGTACCCCCTGCATATAGTCTCCACATTGACTCTGTACCAGTACCCCCTGCATATAGCCTCCACACTGACTCTGTACCAGTACCCCCTGTATATAGCCTCCACATTAACTCTATACCGGTACCCCCTGCATATAGTCTCCACATTGACTCTGTACCAGTACCCCCTGTATATAGCCTCCACATTGACTCTGTACCAGTACCCCCTGTATATAGTCTCCACATTGACTCTGTACCAGTACCCCCTGCATATAGCCTCCACACTGACTCTGTACCAGTACCCCCTGCATATAGCCTCCACACTGACTCTGTACCAGTACCCCCTGTATATAGCCTCCACATTAACTCTATACCGGTACCCCCTGCATATAGTCTCCACATTGACTCTGTACCAGTACCCCCTGTATATAGCCTCCACATTGACTCTGTACCAGTACCCCCTGTATATAGCCTCCACATTGACTCTGTACCAGTACCCCCTGCATATAGCCTCCACACTGACTCTGTACCAGTACCCCTGTATATAGCCTCCACATTGACTCTGTACCAGTACCCCCTGCATATAGCCTCCACACTGACTCTGTACCAGTACCCCTGTATATAGCCTCCACACTGACTCTGTACCAGTACCCCCTGTATATAGCCTCCACATTGACTCTGTACCAGTACCCCCTGTATATAGCCTCCACATTGACTCTGTACCAGTACCCCCTGTACATAGCCTCCACATTGACTCTGTACCAGTACCCCCTGTATATAGCCTCCACATTGACTCTGTACCAGTACCCCCTGTACATAGCCTCCACATTGACTCTGTACCAGTACCCCCTGTATATAGCCTCCACATTGACTCTGTACCAGTACCCCCTGTATATAGCCTCCACATTGACTCTGTACCAGTACCCCCTGTATATAGCCTCCACATTGACTCTGTACCGGTACCCCCTGTATATAGCCTCCACATTGACTCTGTACCGGTAACCCCTGTATATAGCCTCCACACTGACTCGGTACCGGTACCCCCTGTATATAGCCTCCACATTGACTCTGTACCAGTACCCCCTGTATATAGCCTCCACATTGACTCTGTACCGGTACCCCCTGTATATAGCCTCCACATTGACTCTGTACCGGTAACCCCTGTATATAGCCTCCACACTGACTCGGTACCGGTACCCCCTGTATATAGCCTCCACATTGACTCTGTACCAGTACCCCCTGTATATAGCCTCCACATTGACTCTGTACCAGTACCCCCTGTATATAGCCTCCACATTGACTCTGTACCAGTACCCCCTGTATATAGCCTCCACACTGACTCGGTACCAGTACCCCCTGTATATAGCCTCCACATTGACTCTGTACCAGTACCCCCTGTATATAGCCTCCACACTGACTCTGTACCAGTACCCCCTGTATATAGCCTCCACATTGACTCTGTACCAGTACCCCCTGTATATAGCCTCCACATTGACTCTGTACCAGTACCCCCTGTATATAGCCTCCACACTGACTCTGTACCAGTACCCCCTGTATATAGCCTCCACATTGACTCTGTACCAGTACCCCCTGTATATAGCCTCCACATTGACTCTGTACCAGTACCCCCTGTATATAGCCTCCACATTGACTCTGTACCAGTACCCCCTGTATATAGCCTCCACATTGACTCTGTACCAGTACCCCTGTATATAGCCTCCACATTGACTCTGTACCAGTACACCCTGTATATAGCCTCCACATTGACTCTGTACCAGTACCCCCTGTATATAGCCTCCACATTGACTCTGTACCAGTACCCCCTGCATATAGCCTCCACATTGACTCTGTACCAGTACCCCCTGTATATAGCCTCCACATTGACTCTGTACCAGTACCCCCTGTATATAGCCTCCACATTGACTCTGTACCAGTACCCCCTGTATATAGCCTCCACATTGACTCTGTACCGGTACCCCCTGTATATAGCCTCCACATTGACTCTGTACCGGTAACCCCTGTATATAGCCTCCACACTGACTCGGTACCGGTACCCCCTGTATATAGCCTCCACATTGACTCTGTACCAGTACCCCCTGTATATAGCCTCCACATTGACTCTGTACCGGTACCCCCTGTATATAGCCTCCACATTGACTCTGTACCGGTAACCCCTGTATATAGCCTCCACACTGACTCGGTACCGGTACCCCCTGTATATAGCCTCCACATTGACTCTGTACCAGTACCCCCTGTATATAGCCTCCACATTGACTCTGTACCAGTACCCCCTGTATATAGCCTCCACATTGACTCTGTACCAGTACCCCCTGTATATAGCCTCCACACTGACTCGGTACCAGTACCCCCTGTATATAGCCTCCACACTGACTCTGTACCAGTACCCCCTGTATATAGCCTCCACATTGACTCTGTACTGGTACCCCCTGTATATAGTCTCCACATTGACTCTGTACCAGTACCCCCTGTATATAGCCTCCACATTGACTCTGTACCGGTATCCCCTGTATATAGCCTCCACATTGACTCTGTACCAGTACCCCCTGTATATAGCCTCCACATTGACTCTGTACCAGTACCCCCTGCATATAGCCTCCACATTGACTCTGTACCAGTACCCCCTGTATATAGCCTCCACATTGACTCTGTACCAGTACCCCCTGTATATAGCCTCCACATTGACTCTGTACCAGTACCCCCTGTATATAGCCTCCACATTGACTCTGTACCAGTACCCCCTGTATATAGCCTCCACATTGACTCTGTACCGGTATCCCCTGTATATAGCCTCCACATTGACTCTGTACCAGTACCCCCTGTATATAGCCTCCACATTGACTCTGTACCAGTACCCCCTGTATATAGCCTCCACATTGACTCTGTACCGGTACCCCCTGTATATAGCCTCCACATTGACTCTGTACCAGTACCCCCTGTATATAGCCTCCACATTGACTCTGTACCAGTACCCCCTGTATATAGCCTCCACATTGACTCTGTACCGGTACCCCCTGTATATAGCCTCCACACTGACTCTGTACCAGTACCCCCTGTATATAGCCTCCACATTGACTCTGTACCGGTACCCCCTGTATATAGCCTCCATATTGACTCTGTACCGGTACCCCCTGTATATAGCCTCCACATTGACTCTGTACCGGTACCCCCTGTATATAGCCTCCACATTGACTCTGTACCGGTAACCCCTGTATATAGCCTCCACACTGACTCGGTACCGGTACCCCCTGTATATAGCCTCCACATTGACTCTGTACTGGTACCCCCTGTATATAGCCTCCACATTGACTCTGTACCGGTACCCCCTGTATATAGCCTCCACATTGACTCTGTACCAGTACCCCCTGTATATAGCCTCCACACTGACTCGGTACCGGTACCCCCTGTATATAGCCTCCACATTGACTCTGTACCAGTACCCCCTGTATATAGCCTCCACATTGACTCTGTACCAGTACCCCCTGTATATAGCCTCCACACTGACTCTGTACCAGTACCCCCTGTATATAGCCTCCACATTGACTCTGTACCAGTACCCCCTGTATATAGCCTCCACATTGACTCTGTACCGGTACCCCCTGTATATAGCCTCCACATTGACTCTGTACCGGTACCCCCTGTATATAGCCTCCACATTGACTCTGTACCGGTACCCCCTGTATATAGCCTCCACATTGACTCTGTACCGTAACACCCTGTATATAGCCTCCACATTGACTCTGTACCAGTACCCCCTGTATATAGCCTCCACATTGACTCTGTACCGGTACCCCCTGTATATAGCCTCCACATTGACTCTGTACTGGTACCCCCTGTATATAGCCTCCACATTGACTCTGTACTGGTACCCCCTGTATATAGCCTCCACATTGACTCTGTACCGGTACCCCCTGTATATAGCCTCCACATTGACTCGGTACCGGTACCTCCTGTATATAGCCTCCACATTGACTCTGTACCAGTACCCCCTGTATATAGCCTTGTTATAGTTATGTTATTGTGTATTTTTTACTTTCGTTTTTTTGGTAAATATTTCCTTAACTCTTCTTGAACTTTGTTAAGGGCTTGTAAGTCAGCATTTCACTGTGAGGTCTACACCTGTTGGTTAAGGGCTTGTAAGTCAGCATTTCACTGTGAGGTCTACACTGTTGGTTAAGGGCTTGTAAGTCAGCATTTCACAGTAAGGTCTACACTTGTATTCGGCGCATGTGACAAATACAATTTGATTTGATTTGATCAGAGTTCACCATCTAAATGAGGCCCCAGGTCACTACACTGAGCCCTAGATTCTATCAGATCAGTGTTAACCCACAGTAACACAGAGTTCATCATCTAAATGAGCCCTAGATTCTATCAGATCAGTGTTAACCCACAGTAACACAGAGTTCATCATCTAAATGAGCCCTAGATTCTATCAGATCAGTGTTAACCCACATCATTGTTTTTGTTTAGGCGATGTTGGAGGTGTGCATTGGAACAGTCACATCCACAAGCGGCTCCCAGCGTTATACCTATCACAGACATTGCCATTGGATGCACCAATTCTTTCAATGACTTCCAATGAATGGAAGTTTACAAGTACAGTAGAGTTCCAGTCATTTTACTAACGCTAGTTAGCATTGGCTCGCAAAATGACCTCCAACTTCCTCCATACTGCCGAGATATAGAAATGGTATCCACAAGTTAATCTGACTCTGGGGAAGCAGAAAAAATGCCAGAAATTGGCAGTATGGCTTTAACGCTGATCTGATTGAATGTAGGCCTGAGTTGGGCCTTGGTACTACTATAACCTGGTCCTACATCCCTTGGTACTCTGTCCTACTATAACCTGGTCCTACTATAAATTGGTCCTACTATAACCTGGTCCTACTATAACCTGGTCCTACTATAACCTGGCCCTACTACAACCTGGTCCTACTATAACCTGGTCCTACTATAACCTGGTACTACTATGACCTGGTACTACTATAACCTGGTCCTACTATAACCTGGTCCTACTATAACCTGGTCCTACTATAACCTGGTCCTACTATAACCTGGTCCTACATCCCTTGGTACTCTGTCCTACTATAACCTGGTCCTACTATAACCTGGTTCTACTATAACCTGGTCCTACATCCCTTGGTACTCTGTCCTACTATAACCTGGTACTACTATAACCTGGTCGTACTATAACCTGGCCCTACTATAACCTGGTCCTACTATAACCTGGTCCTACTATAACCTGGTCATACTATAACCTGGTCCTACTATAACCTGGTCCTACTATAACCTGGTCCTATTTTAACCTGGTCATACTATAACCTGGTCCTACTATAACCTGGTCCTACATCCCTTGGTACTCTGTCCTACTATAACCTGGTCCTACTATAACCTGGTCCTACTATAACCTGGTCCTACTATAACCTGGTCCTACCATAACCTGGTCCTACTATAACCTGGTCCTACATCCCTTGGTACTCTGTCCTACTATAATCTGGTCCTACTATAACCTGGTCCTACTATAACCTGGTCCTACTATAACCTGGTCCTACATCCCTTGGTACTCTGTCCTACTATAACCTGGTCCTACTATAACCTGGTACTACTATAACCTGGTACTACTATAACCTGGTACTACTATAAACTGGTCCTACTATAACCTGGTCCTACTATAACCTGGTCCTACACCCCTTGGTACTCTGTCCTACTATAACCTGGTCCAACTATAACCTGGTCCTACTTTAACCTGGTCATACCATAACCTGGTCCTACTATAACCTGGTCCTACTTTAACCTGGTTATACTATAATCTGGTCCTACTATAACCTGGTCCTACTTTTACCTGGTCATACTATAACCTGGTCATACTATAACCTGGTCCTACTATAACCTGGTCCTACTTTAACCTGGTCATACTATAACCTGGTCCTACTATAACCTGGTCATACTATAACCTGGTCCTACTTTAACCTGGTCATACTATAACGTGGTCCTACTATAACCTGGTCATACTATAACCTGGTCCTACTATAACCTGGTCCTACTTTAACCTGGTCATACTATAACCTGGTCCTACTATAACCTGGTCCTACATCCCTTGGTACTCTGTCCTACTATAACCTGGTCCTACTATAACCTGGTCCTACTATAACCTGGTCCTACATCCCTTGGTACTCTGTCCTACTATAACCTGGTCCTACTATAACCTGGTCCTACTATAACCTGGTCCTACATCCCTTGGTACTCTGTCCTACTATAACCTGGTCCTACTATAACCTGGTCCTACTATAACCTGGTACTACTATAACCTGGTACTACTATAAACTGGTCCTACTATAACCTGGTCCTACTATAACCTGGTCCTACTATAACCTGGTCCTACATCCCTTGGTACTCTGTCCTACTATAACCTGGTCCTACTATAACCTGGTACTACTATAACCTGGTACTACTATAACCTGGTACTACTATAAACTGGTCCTACTATAACCTGGTCCTACTATAACCTGGTCCTACACCCCTTGGTACTCTGTCCTACTATAACCTGGTCCAACTATAACCTGGTCCTACTTTAACCTGGTCATACCATAACCTGGTCCTACTATAACCTGGTCCTACTTTAACCTGGTTATACTATAATCTGGTCCTACTATAACCTGGTCCTACTTTTACCTGGTCATACTATAACCTGGTCATACTATAACCTGGTCCTACTATAACCTGGTCCTACTTTAACCTGGTCATACTATAACCTGGTCCTACTATAACCTGGTCATACTATAACCTGGTCCTACTTTAACCTGGTCATACTATAACGTGGTCCTACTATAACCTGGTCATACTATAACCTGGTCCTACTATAACCTGGTCCTACTTTAACCTGGTCATACTATAACCTGGTCCTACTATAACCTGGTCCTACATCCCTTGGTACTCTGTCCTACTATAACCTGGTCCTACTATAACCTGGTCCTACATCCCTTGGTACTCTGTCCTACTATAACCTGGTCCTACTATAACCTGGTCCTACTATAACCTGGTCCTACATCCCTTGGTACTCTGTCCTACTATAACCTGGTCCTACTATAACCTGGTCCTACTATAACCTGGTCCTACATCCCTTGGTACTCTGTCCTACTATAACCTGGTACTACTATAACCTGGTCCTACTATAAACTGGTCATACTATAACCTGGTCCTACTATAAACTGGTCCTACTATAACCTGGTCCTACTATAACCTGGTCCTACTATAACCTGGTCCTGCTATAACCTGGCCCTACTATAACATGGTCCTACTATAACATGGTCGTACTATACCTGGTCCTACTTTAACCTGGTCATACTATAACCTGGTCCTACAGCCCTTGGTACTCTGTCCTACTATAACCTGGTCCTACTATAACCTGGTCCTACTATGACCTGGTCCTACTATAACCTGGTCCTATTATAACCTGGTCCTACTATAACCTGGTCCTACATCCCTTGGTACTCTGTCCTACTATAACCTGGTCCTACTATAACCTGGTACTACTATAACCTGGTCCTACTATAACCTGGTCCTACTATACCCTGGTCCTACATCCCTTGGTACTCTGTCCTACTATAACCTGGTCCTATTATAACCTGGTCCTACTATAACCTGGTACTACTATAACCTGGTACTACTATAACCTGGTCCTACTATAACCTGGTCCTACATCCCTTGGTACTCTGTCCTACTATAACCTGGTCCTACTATAACCTGGTCCTACTATAACCTGGTCCTACATCCCTTGGTACTCTGTCCTACTATAACCTGGTCCTACTATAACCTGGTACTACTATAACCCGGTCCTACTATAACCTGGTACTACTATAACCTGGTACTACTATAAACTGGTCCTACTATAACCTGGTCCTACTATAACCTGGTCCTACTATAACCTGGCCCTACATATCTTGTTACTCTGTCCTACTATAACCTGGTCCTACTATAACCTGGTCCTACTTTAACCTGGTTATACTATAACCTGGTCCTACTATAACCTGGTCCTACTTTAACCTGGTCATACTATAACCTGGTCATACTATAACCTGTTCCTACTATAACCTGGTCCTACTTTAACCTGGTCCTACTATAACCTGGTCCTACTATTACCTGGTCATACTTTAACCTGGTCATACTATAACCTGGTCCTACTATAACCTGGTCCTACTTTAACCTGGTTATACTATAACCTGGTCCTACTATAACCTGGTCATACTATAACCTGGTCCTACTATAACCTGGTCCTACTTTAACCTGGTCATACTATAACCTAGTCCTACTATAACCTGGTCCTACATCCCTTGGTACTCTGTCCTACTATAACCTGGTCCTACTATAACCTGTTCCTACTTTAACCTGGTCATACTATAACCTGGTCCTACTATAACCTGGTCCTACTATAACCTGGTCCTACTATAACCTGGTCCTACATCCCTTGGTACTCTGTCCTACTATAACCTGTTCCTACTATAACCTGGTCCTACTATGACCTGGTCCTACTATAACATGGTCCTACTATAACCTGGTCCTACTATAACCTGGTCCTACTATAACCTGGTCCTACATCCCTTGGTACTCTGTCCTACTATAACCTGGTCCTACTATAACCTGGTCCTACTATAACCTGGTCCTACTATAACCTGGTCCTACTATAACATGGTCCTAATATAACCTGGTCCTACTATAACCTGGTCCAACTTTAACCTGTTCCTACTATAACCTGGTCCTACTATAACCTGGTCCTACATCCCTTGGTACTCTGTCCTACTATAACCTGGTCCTACTATAACCTGGTCCTACTATAACATGGTCCTAATATAACCTGGTCCTACTATAACCTGGTCCAACTTTAACCTGTTCCTACTATAACCTGGTCCTACTATAACCTGGTCCTACATCCCTTGGTACTCTGTCCTACTATAACCTGGTCCTACTATAACCTGGTCCTACTATAACCTGGTCCTACTATAACCTGGTCCTACTATAACCTGGTCCTACTTTAACCTGGTCATACTTTAACCTGGTCATACTATAACCTTGATAAAGGATAAATATATAAAATGATTCAGTGGTAGATAGCTCGACAGATGTTTTTGAAGCATAGCATATTAAAATTGAATGTAAGTTTTACTAAAAACTAAAAGTGAGACCTAACTGTGTGACCGGGTCAGTATTTGACCGTTATCCATGAGAGAACTGTTTAGTCTTGGCCACAATGCATTTTGCGTGATAAAGTCTTCTGGAACATTCTGGATCTGAAGGCTAATAACTCCTCAATATAGATTTAACCCTTGGTAAGCCATCAGCCACTCCCATGTCCGTGCAAGTGACATACTGAATATATGTTTACATGCATAAATCAGCTAGCTTTTTCATCAAAATAATATTATCACCTGCTGCCACTGTTATTGTTTTTTAAAATATGCTTTTGGAAGTTATAGTTTTTTCTTGATGGCAATTTATGTCTATCAAGGAAAAACATTTTAAATTAACAACTAAAATACATTAATATAATAAGCAGAACAATATCGCTGCCAAACAGCCAGAGATATGGTTGAACTGACAACCATTTTCCTTGATCATGACTAGAGCCCAGAGTTATTCCTGGTTAGAAAAGCTCCTGGAAAACTCATGAATACGGCGTTTTAAAAGAAAAATCAGAAGGTAAGGTGTTGAGTGTCCAAACAGTTGAACTACTGATCTCTGTCTGAATCGTGTGCAGTGATGTCCACAGATTTACTAACACCACAGTGAATGAAGTAAAGGGATCAGCGATATGTAGTGCCAGAACATTCTAGACTTCTTCTATAAATATCACTATCTTCAATATATCTTTAACTCTAACTAGGTTTGCAAAACTCTAGTGAAATGACTACGTTTTCCAGAAATCCTACTTGGAAGGTTCCCAGAATCAGGGTGGAATAAGCAGGACATCTGGAATCCTTCAACTAGGATCTCTGGAAAACCATGGAAGTTTGGGAAAATTACTGGAATTCTGCAAACCTATCTCCAACTCACCTGTGGTGGAACTCTAACCTGTTAACCCACTAGCCTGCTGGTAAACCTGTCTATCATCTGTGGTGGAACTCTAACCTGCTAACCCACTAGCCTGCTGGTAAACCTGTCTATCATCTGTGGTGGAACTCTAACCTGCTAACCCACTAGCCTGCTGGTAAACCTGTCTATCATCTGTGGTGGAACTCTAACCTGCTAACCCACTAGCCTGCTGGTGAACCTGTCTACCATCTGTGGTGGAACTCTAACCTGCTAACCCACTAGCCTGCTGGTAAACCTGTCTATCATCTGTGGTGGAACTCTAACCTGCTAATCCACTAGCCTGCTGGTAAACCTGTCTATCATCTGTGGTGGAACTCTAACCTGCTAACCCACTAGCCTGCTGGTAAACCTGTCTATCATCTGTGGTGGAACTCTAACCTGCTAACCCACTAGCCTGCTGGTAAACCTGTCTATCATCTGTGGTGGAACTCTAACCTGCTAATCCACTAGCCTGCTGGTAAACCTGTCTATCATCTGTGGTGGAACTCTAACCTGCTAACCCACTAGCCTGCTGGTAAACCTGTCTATCATCTGTGGTGGAACTCTAACCTGCTAACCCACTAGCCTGCTGGTAAACCTGTCTATCATCTGTGGTGGAATTCTAACCTGCTAATCCACTAGCCTGCTGGTAAACCTGTCTATCATCTGTGGTGGAACTCTAACCTGCTAACCCACTAGCCTGCTGGTGAACCTGTCTACCATCTGTGGTGGAACTCTAACCTGCTAACCCACTAGCCTGCTGGTAAACCTGTCTATCATCTGTGGTGGAATTCTAACCTGCTAACCCACTAGCCTGCTGGTAAACCTGTCTATCATCTGTGGTGGAACTCTAACCTGCTAACCCACTAGCCTGCTGGTAAACCTGTCTATCATCTGTGGTGGAACTCTAACCTGGTAACCCACTAGCAAACCTGTCAGTCAAATGAAACATTGGTTTAATGGCAGGTTCAACTAGCCCCTCCTTTAAGAGGATGGACTAGGACCAAACAACCAGTCAGAATAAAAAGACAATCATAAGCCGAAATCATTCAGATGATCTAGTGGGGATGCTTTCATATGTCCGTTGGAACTGAAAGAGATTTCCTATGATATGTAGAGCTGAGGAGAACAGACACTCTGAGGTGGATCAGGTCAGGACTGACCCTGTGGATCTGCACCCAGAGAGGACAACAAGTCCACCCCCTGTGGCCCTGACAAAACCCATTGAATTCTACCCAGCCAGTATTACCACTGTGTTGTCTACCACTGTGTTGGCTCAGAACAGTCATCCCATGAGGAGACCTGTTAATGTGGATTAAACTGATCAGAAATGTCTATTAAAGACCAGAATAAAGAGTGAATAGTAGTGTGTTGTGACGGCAACAGCAGTCAGCCAGCAAGCCAGCCAGTTAGCTTGCCAGTCAGACAGCCAGCCAGTTAGCTTGCCAGCCAGCCAGCCAGTAGGTTAGCTTGCCAGTCAGGCAGTCAGCCAGCTTGCCAGTCAGGCAGCCAGCCAGTAGGTTAGCTTGCCAGTTAGGCAGTCATCCAGCTTGCCAGTCAGGCAGCCAGCCAGTTAGTTAGCTTGCCAGTCAGGCAGTCAGCCAGCTTGCCAGTCAGGCAGCCAGCCAGTAGGTTAGCTTGCCAGTCAGGCAGTCATCCAGTTAGTCGTCTCCCGGGTCTTGGAGAAACTATAAAACAGACTCCATGTTATAACTCATCTCTGGTTCCTCCAGGTTATATATAAATGTTGTCCGGTTGCCTGGGTTCTGGGTGATCTCCTTGCCGAGTTTGTCCAGAGTCACGTTGGAGGCAAACAGCTGGGTGGGAGTCAGGTAGCCTTCACTGTTCTTAATGTATTTCTTATAGTTGGTCCGGAGACACTGCCAAGTGGTGGTGTAAAGGATGAAGGCGGTGGACTTGAGAGCGATGGCGATACTCACGTAGAGGTGTCGATAGGCCACGTTGTCGTACAGCATGCAGGCTCCCTTATCTCCACAGACTGTGGACCAGAACAGGCAGGTGGAGTCGATGCCCATGCCGAAGATCAGAGGGGGAGGGATGAAACCTGGGAGGAGAGAGAACATAGATCAGACATTAGACCCAAAACTTAGATGCTGTGATTGTCTGGTTTGCTTGGTTCATTGTGGCTTGAAAATGCAAACACTAGATCAGCCATCATACTTAAACACATACAGTACAGCTAACATTACATTGAATGAATTCAGCTTGGTTTGTATTGTACATAAACAATGGAAATAAAGCCATGTTATTGATGACAGTGATCTCCTACCTAGTAGTCTCAGGCCCAGAAACATGTTATTGATGACAGTGATCTCCTACCTAGTAGTCTCAGGCCCAGAAACATGTTATTGATGACAGTGATCTCCTACCTAGTAGTCTCAGGCCCAGAAACATGTTATTGATGACAGTGATCTCCTACCTAGTAGTCTCAGGCCCAGAAACATGTTATTGATGAGAGTGATCTCATACCTAGTAGTCTCAGGCCCAGAAACATGTTATTGATGACAGTGATCTCCTACCTAGTAGTCTCAGGCCCAGAAACATGTTATTGATGACAGTGATCTCCTACCTAGTAGTCTCAGGCCCAGAAACATGTTATTGATGACAGTGATCTCCTACCTAGTAGTCTCAGGCCCAGAAACATGTTATTGATGACAGTGATCTCCTACCTAGTATTCTAAGGCCCAGAAACATGTTATTGATGACAGTGATCTCATACCTAGTAGTCTCAGGCCCAGAAACATGTTATTGATGACAGTGATCTCCTACCTAGTAGTCTCAGGCCCAGAAACATGTTATTGATGACAGTGATCTCCTACCTAGTATTCTAAGGCCCAGAAACATGTTATTGATGACAGTGATCTCATACCTAGTAGTCTCAGGCCCAGAAACATGTTATTGATGACAGTGATCTCCTACCTAGTAGTCTCAGGCCCAGAAACATGTTATTGATGACAGTGATCTCCTACCTAGTAGTCTCAGGCCCAGAAACATGTTATTGATGACAGTGATCTCCTACCTAGTAGTCTCAGGCCCAGAAACATGTTATTGATGAGAGTGATCTCATACCTAGTAGTCTCAGGCCCAGAAACATGTTATTGATGACAGTGATCTCCTACCTAGTAGTCTCAGGCCCAGAAACATGTTATTGATGACAGTGATCTCCTACCTAGTAGTCTCAGGCCCAGAAACAGAACTCCAAGAGCGTAGGATTTTAGCTCAGGGCTCACTGTTCTGAAACACAAAGAAACACACTATAGAAAGCAGTCAAAATGTACAGCAGCAAGCCGTTACATCAGCAGCAAGCCATTACAGCAGCAGCATAGTAACAGCAGCATAGTAACAGCAGCATAGTAACACCAGCATAGTAACACCAGCATTGTAACACCAGCATAGTAACAGCAGCATAGTAACAGCAACATAGTAACAGCAGCCTAGTAACAGCAGCATAGTAACACCAGCATAGTAACATCAGCATAGTAACACCAGCATAGTAACAGCAGCATAGTATAGGGCGGCATGGTAGCCTAATGGTTAGAGAGTTGGACTAGTAACCGAAAGGTTGCAAGTTCAAATCCCAGAGCTGACAAGGTACAAATCTGTCGTTCTGCCCCTGAACAGGCAGAAAACCCACTGTTCCTAGGCCGTCATTGAAAATAAGAATTTGTTCTGCCTAGTAAATAAAGGTTTAAAAAAAAAGTAACAGCAGTATAGTAACAGCAGCAAGCCGTTACAGCAGCAGAAAGCCGTTACAGCAGCAGCATAGTAACATCAGTATAGTAACAGCAGCAAGCCATTACAGCAGCAGCAAGCCATTACAGCAGCAGCATAGTAACAGCAGCATAGTAACAGCAGCAGGCCATTACAGCAGCAGGAGGCCATTACAGCAGCATAGTAACAGCAGCATAGTAACAGCAGCTTAGTAACAACAGCATAGTAACAGCAGTAAGCCATTACAGCAGCATATTAACAGCAGCAAGCCATTACAGCAGCATAGTAACAGCAGCATAGTAACAGCAGCATAGTAACAGCAGCATGCCATTACAGCAGCATAGTAACAGCAGCATAGTAACAGCAGCAGGCCATTACAGCAGCATAGTAACAGCAGCATAGTAACAGCAGCATAGTAACAGCAGCATAGTAACAGCAGCAAGCCATTACAGCAGCATAGTAACAGCAGCATAGTAACAGCAGCAAGCCATTACAGCAGCATAGTAACAGCAGCATAGTAACAGCAGCAAGCCATTACAGCAGCATAGTAACAGCAGCATAGTAACAGCAGCCTAGTAACAGCAGCATAGTAACAGCAGCATAGTAACAGCAGCATAGTAACAGCAGCAAGCCATTACAGCAGCATAGTAACAGCAGCAAGCCATTACAGCAGCATAGTAACAGCAGCATAGTAACAGCAGCATAGTAACAGCAGCCTAGTAACAGCAGCATAGTAACAGCAGCATAGTAACAGCAGCATAGTAACAGCAGTAAGCCATTACAGCAGCATAGTAACAGCAGCATAGTAACAGCAGCAAGCCATTACAGCAGCATAGTAACAGCAGCATAGTAACAGCAGCAGGCCATTACAGCAGCATAGTAACAGCAGCAAGCCATTACAGCAGCATAGTAACAGCAGCATAGTAACAGCAACATAGTAACAGCAGTAAGCCATTACAGCAGCATAGTAACAGCAGCATAGTAACAGCAGCATAGTAACAGCAGTAAGCCATTACAGCAGCATAGTAACAGCAGCATAGTAACAGCAGTAAGCCATTACAGCAGCATAGTAACAGCAGCATAGTAACAGCAGCATAGTAACAGCAGCAAGCCATTACAGCAGCATAGTAACAGCAGCATAGTAACAGCAACATAGTAACAGCAGTAAGCCATTACAGCAGCATAGTAACAGCAGCATAGTAACAGCAGCATAGTAACAGCAGCATAGTAACAGCAGTAAGCCATTACAGCAGCATAGTAACAGCATCATAGTAACAGCAGCATAGTAACAGCAGCAAGCCATTACAGCAGCATAGTAACAGCAGCATAGTAACAGCAGCATAGTAACAGCAGTAAGCCATTACAGCAGCATAGTAACAGCAGCATAGTAACAGCAGCATAGTAACAGCAGTAAGCCATTACAGCAGCATAGTAACAGCAGCATAGTAACAGCAGCATAGTAACAGCAGCAAGCCATTACAGCAGCATAGTAACAGCAGCATAGTAACAACAGCATAGTAACAGCAGTAAGCCATTACAGCAGCATAGTAACAGCAGCATAGTAACAGCAGCATAGTAACAGCAGTAAGCCATTACAGCAGCATAGTAACAGCAGCAAGCCATTACAGCAGCATAGTAACAGCAGCATAGTAACAGCAGCATAGTAACAGCAGCAAGCCATTACAGCAGCATAGTAACAGCAGCATAGTAACAGCAGCATAGTAACAGCAGTAAGCATGTGGAAATAAAGGGATATTCATGATGGAATAAAGTGTTACAGGCTGAACTGTTACAGGCTTTGGTTTGACCATTTCTGCTTTGGAGTTGGACTTTAGCACAGATTGGTTTCACATCCTTAGTCAATATGTGTTACACCTGTTCTGGTTGTCACCTCGTTAGTCAGTATGTGTTACACCTGTTCTGGTTGCCATCTCGTTAGTCTGTAGGTGGTACACCTTTGCTGGTGTAATCTCATTAGTGGGAAGGTGTTTCTACTGTGCTGGCCCAGGTGTTATTTAAGAGTGTCTGGCCCAGGTGTTATTTAAGAGTGTCTGACCCAGGTGTTATTTAAGAGTGTCTGGCCCAGGTGTCATTTAAGAGTGTCTGGCCCAGGTGTTATTTAAGAGTGTCTGACCCAGGTGTTATTTAAGAGTGTCTGGCCCAGGTGTTATTTAAGAGTGTCTGACCCAGGTGTTATTTAAGAGTGTCTGACCCAGGTGTTATTTAAGAGTGTCTGGCCCAGGTGTTATTTAAGAGTGTCTGGCCCAGTGCTCCAGTTGCCTTGAGAGATGTGTGGGGTTAACACCTGTAGTTGGCTCCCAATCTGATTTCTAGAAAAACATCCTTTATCTGATTTCCTTGGTTTAGTATTGCACCACCTTTTTGGTTTGCTTCCTGTCTATAAGTTTGGTGTGGGTTTTTCGTTGCCTCGTCTTGGGGAAATTTAGTGGGCTCTCATGGTGGGTGTCTTTAAGGTTCCAGTTGTTGTTGCTAGTCAACTGTCAGTGGACACCCCCATGAGTGTCTTTCAGAACCCCTCCTAAACCTGTTTGGTTTTGGTTGGTGTCAGTGACTCTTTGTTCGTTCCCCTTCTGTTTCAGGAACATTAATTCTTGCTGGGGACCAGAATGATGACATCGGGGGTTAGAGGATTTCATTGATTAGGACCCTTTGACTATTGCAAATCCAGCAGCTACTCTTCCTGTGGTCCACATAACACAGGTACGTCTGAGTGGTCTAACCTGATGAGTATGATAACAGAGGGGGTCTGGGTTAGAGGTTACCTGATGAGTATGATAACAGAGGGGGTCAGAGTTAGAGGTTACCTGATAACATTGATAACAGAGGGGGTCTGGGTTAGCGGTTACCTGATGAGTATGATAACAGAGGGGGTCAGGGTTAGAGGTTACCTGATGAGTATGATAACAGAGGGGGTCAGGGTTAGAGGTTACCTGATGAGTATGATAACAGAGGGGGTCTGGGTTAGCGGTTACCTGATGAGTATGATAACAGAGGGGGTCAGGGTTAGAGGTCAGGGTTAGAGGTTACCTGATGAGTATGATAACAGAGTGTGTCTGGGTTAGAGGTCAGGGTTAGAGGTCAGGGTTAGAGGTCACATGATGAGTATGATAACATAGGGGGTCTGGGATAGAGGTCAGGGATAGAGGTCGGGGTTAGAGGTTACCTGATGAGTATGATAACAGAGGGGGTGTGGGTTAGAGGTCAGGGATAGAGATGACCTGATAACAGAGGGGGTCTGGGTTAGAGGTCAGGGTAAGAGGTTACCTGATGAGTATGATAACAGAGGGGGTCTGGGTTAGAGATCAGGGTTAGAGATGACCTGATGAATATGATAACAGAGGGGGTCTGGGTTAGAGGTCGGGGATAGAGATGACCTGATGAGTATGATAACAGAGGGGGTCTGGGTTACAGGTCAGGGATAGAGATGACCTGATGAGTATGATAACAGAGGGAGTCTGGGTTAGAGGTCAGGGATAGAGATGACTTGATGAGTATGATAACAGAGGTGGTCTGGGCCAGAGGTCAGGGTTAGAGGTTACCTGATAAGTATGACGACGGAGGGTGTCTGGGCCATGGCTCCGATCATGCTGCACACACAGATGACACAAAGGAAGGTGATAAAGGCCTGTTGGCAGCCTGGACTGGGACATTTCCCCGGCAACGCCACCGACTCCTCCTCCTTACTGCTGATACACATACAGCTGGTCAGGTTCTGGAGGAGGACAGGAGAGGATATTACCTATAGATAGACAGCTGGTTCTGGAGGACAGGAGAGGATATCACCTATAGATAGACAGCTGGTTCTGGAGGACAGAAGAGGATATCACCTATAGATAGACAGCTGGTTCTGGAGGAGGACAGGAGAGGATATCACCTATAGATAGACAGCTGGTTCTGGAGGACAGGAGAGGATATCACCTATAGATAGACAGCTGGTTCTGGAGGACAGAAGAGGATATCACCTATAGATAGACAGCTGGTTCTGGAGGACAGAAGAGGATATCACCTATAGATAGACAGCTGGTTCTGGAGGAGGACAGGAGAGGATATCACCTATAGATAGACAGCTGGTTCTGGAGGACAGGAGAGGATATCACCTATAGATAGACAGCTGGTTCTGGAGGACAGGAGAGGATATCACCTATAGATAGACAGCTGGTTCTGGAGGACAGAAGAGGATATCACCTATAGATAGACAGCTGGTTCTGGAGGAGGACAGGAGAGGATATCACCTATAGATAGACAGCTGGTTCTGGAGGACAGGAGAGGATATCACCTATAGATAGACAGCTGGTTCTGGAGGACAGGAGAGGATATCACCTATAGATAGACAGCTGGTTCTGGAGGACAGAAGAGGATATCACCTATAGATAGACAGCTGGTTCTGGAGGACAGGAGAGGATATCACCTATAGATAGACAGCTGGTTCTGGAGGAGGACAGGAGAGGATATCACCTATAGAAAGACAGTTGGTTCTGGAGGACAGGAGAGGATATCACCTATAGATAGACAGCTGGTTCTGGAGGAGGACAGGAGAGGATATCACCTATAGATAGACAGCTGGTTCTGGAGGAGGACAGGAGAGGATATCACCTATAGATAGACAGCTGGTTCTGGAGGACAGGAGGGGATATCACCTATAGATAGACAGCTGGTTATGGAGGAGGACAGGAGAGGATATCACCTATAGATAGACAGCTGGTTCTGGAGGACAGGAGAGGATATCACCTATAGATAGACAGCTGGTTCTGGAGGACAGGAGGGGATATCACCTATAGATAGACAGCTGGTTCTGGAGGAGGACAGGAGAGGATATCACCTATAGATAGACAGCTGGTTCTGGAGGAGGACAGGAGAGGATATCACCTATAGATAGACAGCTGGTTCTGGAGGACAGGAGAGGATATCACCTATAGATAGACAGCTGGTTCTGGAGGACAGGAGAGAATATTACCTATAGATAGACAGCTGGTTCTGGAGGACAGGAGAGGATATCACCTATAGATAGACAGCTGGTTCTGGAGGAGGACAGGAGAGGATATCACCTATAGATAGACAGCTGGTTCTGGAGGAGGACAGGAGAGGATATCACCTATAGATAGACAGCTGGTTCTGGAGGAGGACAGGAGAGGATATCCCCTATAGATAGACATACAGCTGGTCAGGTTCTGGAGAGGAGTGGATACAATATATAAACTATAGGAATCATTGGGCCCTGGTCTTAAGTAGTGCACTATATAGGGAATAGGGTGCCATTTGGGACTCACCCACATACTTCTATATAACACCTACATGACTAATATAGCTTGCTCCTACAGTTTTGGTGACCCTGATATGATGTACCCGATGGGTTTATGTGATCTACTATCATGTGAATGGTGATGCAGCAATTCATGGGACAGCTGTATAGGACTTTTAGAACATGGTCTACTATGGATGTCAATGACAATGCAGCTGGCTGTAAAGGTCCTGCCAGAAGACCAGGGACTTACAGGTGTGAGGCAGCCGGCGAAGCAGGCAGAGAGGTAGGTGATCCCGTTGGAGCCACACACAGGGCTCACTGAGGCTGTGTAGCAGTTACAGTTGTTGATGCAGGCATGCTCCGGTCTCTGCCATGACCGCAGGGTCCTGGGAACAGGCAAACAGGTTCTGTTATATAGAAACCATGGCATTATCAAAACACTGGAAACATGCTATGTACAATGATAGCTACAGTGGGGCAAAAAAGTATTTAGTCAGCCACCAATTGTGCAAGTTCTCCCACTTAAAAAGATGAGAGAGGCCTGTAATTTTCATCGTAGGTACACGTCAACTATGACAGACAAAATGAGAAAAAATATCCAGAAAATCACATTGTAGGATTTTTAATGAATTTTTTTGCAAATTATGGTGAAAAATAAGTATTTAGTCACCTACAAACAAGCAATATTTCTGGCTCTCACAGACCTGTAACTTCTTCTTTAAGAGGCCCCTCTGTCCTCCACTCGTTACCTGCATTAATGGCACCTGTTTGAACTTGTTTCAGTATAAAAGACACCTGTCCACACTCCAAACTCCACTATGGCCAAGACCAAAGGACACCAGAAACAAAATTGTAGACCTGCACCAGGCTGGGAAGACTGAATCTGCAATAGGAAAGCAGCTTGGTTTGAAGAAATCAACTGTGGGAGCAATTATTAGGAAATGGAAGACATACAAAACCACTGATAATCTCTCTCGATCTGGGGCTCCACGCAAGATCTCACCCCGTGGGGTCAAAATGATCACAAGAACGGTGAGAAAAAATCCCAGAACCACACGGGGGGACCTAGTGAATGACCTGCAGAGAGCTGGAACCAAAGTAACAAAGCCTACCATCAGTAACACACTACGCCGCCAGGGACTCAAATCCTGCAGTGCCAGACGTGTCCCCCTGCTTAAGCCAATACATGTCCAGGCCCGTCTGAAGTTTGCTAGAGAGCATTTGGATGATCCAGAAGAAGATTGGGAGAATGTCATATGGTCAGATGAAACCAAAAATATCACTTTTTGGTAAAAACACAACTCGTCGTGTTTGGAGGACGAAGAATGCTGAGTTGCAACAATACCAGACAGTCTTGTCTGTCTGTAGCCTGTTTGTCTGCATGGCAGTTGTTTTAGTGGTGTCGGAGCATGGCAGTTGTTTTGGTGGTGTCGGAGCATGGCAGTTGTTTTAGTGGTGTCGGAGCATGGCAGTTGTTTTGGTGGTGTCGGAGCATGGCAGTTGTTTTAGTGGTGTCGGAGCATGGCAGTTGTTTTAGTGGTGTCGGAGCATGGCAGTTGTTTTAGTGGTGTCGGAGCATGGCAGTTGTTTTAGTGGTGTCGGAGCATGGCAGTTGTTTTAGTGGTGTCGGAGCATGGCAGTTGTTTTAGTGGTGTCGGAGCATGGCAGTTGTTTTAGTGGTGTCGGAGCATGGCAGTTGTTTTAGTGGTGTCGGAGCATGGCAGTTGTTTTAGTGGTGTCGGAGCATGGCAGTTGTTTTAGTGGTGTCGGAGCATGGCAGTTGTTTTAGTGGTGTCGGAGCATGGCAGTTGTTTTAGTGGTGTCGGAGCATGGCAGTTCTAAACTAGCATCTATAGAGGCTACACTATCATCTATAGAGGCTACACTTTCATCTATAGAGGCTACACTATCATCTATAGAGGCTGCACTATCATCTATAGAGGCTACACTATCATCTATAGAGGTTATACTATCATCTATAGAGGCTACACTATCATCTATAGAGGCTACACTTTCTGTCATCTATAGAGTCTACACTTTCATCTATAGAGGCTACACTTTCATCTATAGAGGCTACACTTTCTGTCATCTATAGAGGCTACACGTTCTGTCATCTATAGAGTCTACACTAGCATCTATAGAGGCTACACTATCATCTATAGAGTCTACACTATCATCTATAGAGGCTACACTTTCATCTATAGAGGCTACACTTTCTGTCATCTATAGAGGCTACACTATCATCTATAGAGGCTACACTATCATCTATAGAGGCTACACTTTCATCTATAGAGGCTACACTATCATCTATAAAGGCTACACTTTCTGTCATCTATAGAGACCACACTTTCTATCATCTATAGAGGCCACACATTCATCTATAGATGCTACACTATCATCTATAGAGGCTACACTTTCTATCATCTATAGAGGCTACACTTTCTGTCATCTATAGAGGCCACACTTTCTATCATCTATAGAGACTACACTTTCTGGCATCTATAGAGGCTACACTATCATCTATAGAGGCTACACTTTCATATATAGAGGCTACACTTTCATCTATAGAGGCTACACTATCATCTATAGAGGCTACACTTTCATCTATAGAGGCTACACTATCATCTATAGAGGCTACACTTTCACTTATAGAGGCTACACTTTCTATCATCTATAGAGGCTACACTTTCATCTATAGAGACTACACTTTCTGTCATCTATAGAGGCTACACTATCATCTATAGAGGCTACACTTTCATCTATAGAGGCTACACTTTCTGTCATCTATAGAGGCTACACTTTCATCTATAGAGACTACACTTTCTGTCATCTATAGAGGCTACACTATCATCTATAGAAGCTACACTTTCATCTATAGAGGCTACACTATCATCTATAGAGGCTACACTTTCATCTATAGAGGCTACACTTTCATCTATAGAGGCTACACTATCATCTATAGAGGCTACACTTTCATCTATAGAGGATACACTTTCTATCATCTATAGAGGCTACACTTTCATCTATAGAGGCTACACTTTCATCTAGAGGCTACACTTTCACTTATAGAGGCTACACTTTCTATCATCTATAGAGGCTACACTTTCATCTATAGAGGCTACACTTTCATCTATAGAGGCTACACTTTCACTTATAGAGGCTACACTTTCTATCATCTATAGAGGCTACACTTTCATCTATAGAGGCTACACTTTCTGTCATTTATAGAGGCTACACTATTCAATAACCATTTTGAACTTCTAACTATGGTAGAGATAATAAGGGAGTGGTTTTATGACCGGAGGAGGAGGAGGTCAGAGACCTGGCAGTGTGGTGCCAAGACAACCTCTCACTCAACGTGGGCAAGACAAAGGTGCTCATTGTGGACTACAGGAAACGGAGGGCCGAACATGTCCCCATTCATGTCCCCTCTTCCCCCACAGGAGGCTGAAAAGATGTGGCATGGGCCCTCAGACCCTCAAAAAGTTATACAGCTGCACCATTGAGAGCATTTTGACTGGCTGCATTACCGCCTGGTATAGCAACTGCTCGGCATCTTACCACTAGGTGCAACTCAGGGTAGTGTCCAATACATCACTGGGGCCGAACTCCCTGCCATTCAGGACCTCTAGACAAGACGGTGTCAGAGAAAGGCCCTAAAAATGGTCAAGGACTCCAGCCACCCAAGCCATTTAGACTGTCATCAATGCTACCGCACGGCAAGCGGTACCGGAGCCAGCCACCCAAGCCATATAGACTGTTCTCTCTGCTACCGCACGGCAAGCGGTACTGCAGCCAGCCATGTCTGGGACCAAAAGGCACCTGAACAACTTCTACCCCCATTATACTGCTGAACATTTGATCAAATGTCTACCCTGACTATTTACATTGACCCCCTTGATTATTTATTACACACACACACACACACACACACACACAAACACTTGTATATAGCCATGTTATTACCTGGTACTTCCTGTATATAGCCATGTTATTACCCGGTACTTCCTGTATATCCTATCCGTGCCCAGAGTAAACTTCCTCCTACTCTTTCCCAGATGGGAATATATGCATATTATTATTACTGGTGGATAGAAAACACTCTGAAGTCTGTGAGTATAACAGAACTCATATGGCAGACAAAAACCTGAGAAGAAATCCAAACAGGAAGTGAGAACTCAATTTAGAAAACAGTGCCATTGGATGTCCACCTTAGATATGGATGAGAATGCACTTCCTAGGGCTTCCACAAGATGTCACCGTCTTTAGATTCTGGTTGTATGATTCTACTATAAAGGTGGGGCTCATAATAGCTCTTTGAATGGGTGGTCTGGCAGAAAGCCTCTGTCTCATTACGCGCGGTCACGAGAGAGTGTTCTTGCGTTCCAATGCGTTTCTTCAGACAATTAAATTATCCGGTTGGAACCTTATTGCTGATTAATGTTTAAAACATCCTAAATATGGATTGCATACATCATTTGACTTGTTTCTACGACCTGGGTTTAGGGTTAGGGTTAGGGTTAACCCTAAACCCTTACCTGGTACCCCTGTATATAGCCATGTTATTACCTCCCTGTATATAACCATGTTATTACCTGGTACTCCCTGTATATAACCATGTTATTACCTCCCTGTATATAACCATGTTATTACCTGGTACTCCCTGTATATAGTCATGTAATTACCTCCCTGTATATAACCATGTTATTACCTGGTCTCCCTGTATATAACCATGTTATTACCTGGTACTCCCTGCATATAGTCATGTTATTACCTGGTACTCCCTGTATATAGTCATGTTATTACCTCCCTGTATATAACCATGTTATTACCTGGTACTCCCTGTATATAGTCATGTTATTACCTCCCTGTATATAGTCATGTTATTACCTGGTACTTCCTGTATATAGTCATGTTATTACCTGGTACTCCCTGTATATAACCATGTTATTACCTGGTACTCCCTGTATATAGTCATGTTATTACCTGGTCCTTCCTGTATATAACCATGTTATTACCTGGTACTTCCTGTATATAACCATGTTATTACCTGGTACTTCCTGTATATAACCATGTTATTACCTGGTACTCACTGTATATAACCATGTTATTACCTGGTACTCCCTGTATATAGTCAGGTTATTACCTGGTCCTTCCTGTATATAACCATGTTATTACCTGGTACTTCCTGTATATAACCATGTTATTACCTGGTACTTCCTGTATATAACCATGTTATTACCTGGTACTCACTGTATATAACCATGTTATTACCTGGTACTCCCTGTATATAACCATGTTATTACCTGGTACTTCCTGTATATAACCATGTTATTACCTGGTACTTCCTGTATATAACCATGTTATTACCTGGTACTCACTGTATATAACCATGTTATTACCTGGTACTCCCTGTATATAGTCAGGTTATTACCTGGTCCTTCCTGTATATAACCATGTTATTACCTGGTACTTCCTGTATATAACCATGTTATTACCTGGTACTTCCTGTATATAACCATGTTATTACCTGGTACTCACTGTATATAACCATGTTATTACCTGGTACTCCCTGTATATAGTCAGGTTATTACCTGGTCCTTCCTGTATATAACCATGTTATTACCTGGTCCTTCCTGTATATAACCATGTTATTACCTGGTACTTCCTGTATATAACCATGTTATTACCTGGTACTTCCTGTATATAACCATGTTATTACCTGGTACTCCCTGTATATAACCATGTTATTACCTGGTACTCCCTGTATATAACCATGTTATTACCTGGTACTCCCTGTATATAACCATGTTATTACCTGGTACTCCCTGTATATAACCATGTTATTACCTGGTACTTCCTTTACATCGCCTCGTTATTTTTAAAAATGGTTTTACTATTTCCTTTTATATTTAGAAAATATTTGTCTTAATTTTTAACTGTACTGTTGGGAATGGGCTCGTAAGTAAGCATTTTACTGTAAATCTACACCTTTTGTATTTTGCACATGTGGCCAATAAAATGTTATTAGATGTCCTGTAGTTGAAGGTGAGGAACAACTTGGTAACATTGTTGAACGTGCTAACAGTGATACGGTAGGCTACTCACGCGTTGCCGTAGGCGACAGTCACCCCGGCGACAGGGCCGGTGTCACAGCCGAGGAAGAGGAAGGAGACGTAACAGGCGGTGGAGACGAGGTTGACCCCCATGGCCATACGGATGGCCCCTAACGCTGACAGGTCTAACTTCTTCACCAAGAGACCACCCAGGAAGATACCCAGACACGCACACGGAATGGCTGTCATACCTATGGAGGAAGGGAGGGAGGGAGAGGACAGGGGTTATGGTTGGAAGGATAGAGGACAGTGTTAGGACCAGGGTTAGGGAGAGACAGAGGACAGTGTTAGGACCAGGGTTAGGGAGAGACAGAGAACAGGGGTTATGGTTGGAAGGATAGTGTTAGTACCAGGGTTAGGGAGAGACAGAGGACAGTGTTAGGACCAGGGTTAGGGAGAGACAGAGGAGAGGGGTTATGGTTGGAAGGATAGAGGACAGTGTTAGGACCAGGGTTAGGGAGAGACAGAGGACAGTGTTAGGACCAGGGTTAGGGAGAGACAGAGAACAGGGGTTATGGTTGGAAGGATAGTGTTAGGACCAGGGTTAGGGAGAGACAGAGGACAGGGGTTATGGTTAGAAGGATAGAGGACAGTGTTAGGACCAGGGTTAGGGAGAGACAGAGGACAGTGTTAGGACCAGGGTTAGGGAGAGACAGAGGACAGGGGTTATGGTTGGAAGGATAGAGGACAGTGTTAGGACCAGGGTTAGGGAGAGACAGAGGACAGTGTTAGGACCAGGGTTAGGGAGAGACAGAGGACAGTGTTAGGACCAGGGTTAGGGAGAGACAGAGGACAGTGTTAGGACCAGGGTTAGGGAGAGACAGAGGACAGGGGTTATGGTTGGAAGGATAGAGGACAGTGTTAGGACCAGGGTTAGGGAGAGACAGAGGACAGTGTTAGGACCAGGGTTAGGGAGAGACAGAGAACAGGGGTTATGGTTGGAAGGATAGTGTTAGGACCAGGGTTAGGGAGAGACAGAGGACAGGGGTTATGGTTGGAAGGATAGAGGACAGTGTTAGGACCAGGGTTAGGGAGAGACAGAGGACAGGGGTTATGGTTGGAAGGATATAGGACAGTGTTAGGACCAGGGTTAGGGAGAGACAGAGGACAGTGTTAGGACCAGGGTTAGGGAGAGACAGAGGACAGGGGTTATGGTTGGAAGGATAGAGGACAGTGTTAGGACCAGGGTTAGGGAGAGACAGAGGACAGTGTTAGGACCAGGGTTAGGGATAGACAGAGGACAGGGGTTATGGTTGGAAGGATAGAGGACAGTGTTAGGACCAGGGTTAGGGAGAGACAGAGGACAGTGTTAGGACCAGGGTTAGGGAGAGACAGAGGACAGGGGTTATGGTTGGAAGGATAGAGGACAGTGTTAGGACCAGGGTTAGGGAGAGACAGAGGACAGTGTTAGGACCAGGGTTAGGGAGAGACAGAGGACAGGGGTTATGGTTGGAAGGATAGAGGACAGTGTTAGGACCAGGGTTAGCGAGAGACAGAGGACAGTGTTAGGACCAGGGTTAGGGAGAGACAGAGAACAGGGGTTATGGTTGGAAGGATAGTGTTAGGACCAGGGTTAGGGAGAGACAGAGGACAGGGGTTATTGGTTGGAAGGATAGAGGACAGTGTTAGGACCAGGGTTAGGGAGAGACAGAGGACAGGGGTTATGGTTGGAAGGATAGAGGACAGTGTTAGGACCAGGGTTAGGGAGAGACAGAGGACAGTGTTAGGACCAGGGTTAGGGAGAGACAGAGGACAGGGGTTATGGTTGGAAGGATAGAGGACAGTGTTAGGACCAGGGTTAGGGAGAGACAGAGGACAGTGTTAGGACCAGGCTTAGGGAGAGACAGAGGACAGTGTTAGGACCAGGGTTAGGGAGAGACAGAGGACAGTGTTAGGACCAGGGTCAGGGAGAGACAGAGGACAGTGTTAGGACCAGGGTTAGGGAGAGACAGAGGACAGTGTTAGGACCAGGGTTAGGGAGAGACAGAGGACAGTGTTAGGACCAGGGTTAGGGAGAGACAGATGACAGGGGTTATGGTTGGAAGGACAGTGTTAGGACCAGGGTTAGGGAGAGACCAGAGGACAGTGTTAGGACCAGGGTTAGGGAGAGACAGAGGACAGTGTTAGGACCAGGGTTAGGGAGAGACAGAGGACAGGGGTTATGGTTGGAAGGACAGTGTTAGGACCAGGGTTAGGGAGAGACCAGAGGACAGTGTTAGGACCAGGGTTAGGGAGAGACAGAGAACAGGGGTTATGGTTGGAAGGATAGTGTTAGGACCAGGGTTAGGGAGAGACAGAGGACAGGGGTTATTGGTTGGAAGGATAGAGGACAGTGTTAGGACCAGGGTTAGGGAGAGACAGAGGACAGGGGTTATGGTTGGAAGGATAGAGGACAGTGTTAGGACCAGGGTTAGGGAGAGACAGAGGACAGTGTTAGGACCAGGGTTAGGGAGAGACAGAGGACAGGGGTTATGGTTGGAAGGATAGAGGACAGTGTTAGGACCAGGGTTAGGGAGAGACAGAGGACAGTGTTAGGACCAGGCTTAGGGAGAGACAGAGGACAGTGTTAGGACCAGGGTTAGGGAGAGACAGAGGACAGTGTTAGGACCAGGGTCAGGGAGAGACAGAGGACAGTGTTAGGACCAGGGTTAGGGAGAGACAGAGGACAGGGGTTATGGTTGGAAGGATAGAGGAAAGTGTTAGGACCAGGGTTAGGGAGAGACAGAGGACAGTGTTAGGACCAGGCTTAGGGAGAGACAGAGGACAGTGTTAGGACCAGGGTTAGGGAGAGACAGAGGACAGTGTTAGGACCAGGGTTAGGGAGAGACAGAGGACAGTGTTAGGACCAGGGTTAGGGAGAGACAGATGACAGGGGTTATGGTTGGAAGGACAGTGTTAGGACCAGGGTTAGGGAGAGACCAGAGGACAGTGTTAGGACCAGGGTTAGGGAGAGACAGAGGACAGTGTTAGGACCAGGGTTAGGGAGAGACAGAGGACAGGGGTTATGGTTGGAAGGACAGTGTTAGGACCAGGGTTAGGGAGAGACCAGAGGACAGTGTTAGGACCAGGGTTAGGGAGAGACAGAGGACAGAGAGGAGTGTGTGTGAGAAGGGGCCAATAACAAACACTGTGAATGAAGAAGGGAAAGGCCACAGGGTCATTGAAAACCACTATAGAAGTCCCATGTTTTATTATGCTCTGGTTTGGATGTAGTGATTAGCATTATCACCTAGCAGCTGATTGGCTGAGGAAGTGGTGAGGTTGAACTGCTGCTCCATGTACTTCCCTAGGAAGGTGGCGAAGCCTGCAACCACAGCGATCTCCATACAGGCTGCCAGCGAGATGCAGGTAAACACAGGGTTGGACAGGAGGTGCTTGGTCACCTTGGGGATGACTGTAAAGGGGTGGGGGGTGATTGAAACTGTGTACATCACAACATAATATCTTGTATGTATTTTACATGTGTACCGTATCCATTAACACCAGTCTGTTAATAAACGGAGAAGCAGACCTCTCCCCTGACCAACATCGCTGACATTACCATATTATTCTATGACAGTAGATATCACCTCTCATGTGCTCGCAGCAGGTCAGTCCACTATTGGCCTGGAAGCCATGGATCGCCCCGTTAGTGGGCTTGTTCCCCTCGTAATCCCTGGACAGGGAGGGGGGCAACATGGCCTGTTCACTCTCCCCCCCACTGTCCACATCCTGCTCATTCAGGGACTGGGGGAAGCCGAACATGAAGAGGGAGGAGATGAAGAGTAAGGCACCGCAGAGCAAGAAGCCACCCCACCACGCACCAATCCACCTGGGGTCGTCAGGGCCGATGTCCAGCTTACCTGGCAACACAGGTAGAAAACACCAGGTTAAACACATATAACACAGTCAGGATACCAGGTTAATATAACACAGTCAGGATACCAGGTTAATATAACACAGTCAGGATACCAGGTTAATATAACACAGTCAGGATACCAGGTTAAACACATATAACACAGTCAGGATACCAGGTTAAACACATATAACACAGTCAGGATACCAGGTTAAACACATATAACACAGTCAGGATACCAGGTTAATATAACACAGTCAGGATACCAGGTTAATATAACACAGTCAGGATACCAGGTTAATATAACACAGTCAGGATACCAGGTTAAACACATATAACACGGTCAGGATACCAGGATAAACACATATAACACAGTCAGGATACCAGGATAAACACATATAACAGTCAGGATACCAGGATAAACACATATAACACAGTCAGGATACCAGGATAAACACATATAACAGTCAGGATACCAGGATAAACACATATAACACGGTCAGGATACCAGGTTAAACACCTATAACACAGTCAGGATACCAGGTTAATATAACACAGTCAGGATACCAGGATAAACACATATAACACAGTCAGGATACCAGGATAAACACATATAACAGTCAGGATACCAGGATAAACACATATAACACGGTCAGGATACCAGGTTAAACACCTATAACACAGTCAGGATACCAGGTTAATATAACACAGTCAGGATACCAGGATAAACACATATAACACAGTCAGGATACCGGGTTAAACACATATAACACAGTCAGGATACCAGGTTAATATAACACAGTCAGGATACCAGGTTAATATAACACAGTCAGGATACCAGGTTAATATAACACAGTCAGGATACCAGGTTAAACACATATAACACAGTCAGGATACCAGGTTAAACACATATAACAGTCAGGATACCAGGATAAACACATATAACACAGTCAGGATACCAGGATAAACACATATAACAGTCAGGATACCAGGATAAACACATATAACACGGTCAGGATACCAGGTTAAACACCTATAACACAGTCAGGATACCAGGTTAATATAACACAGTCAGGATACCAGGATAAACACATATAACACAGTCAGGATACCAGGATAAACACATATAACAGTCAGGATACCAGGATAAACACATATAACACGGTCAGGATACCAGGTTAAACACCTATAACACAGTCAGGATACCAGGTTAATATAACACAGTCAGGATACCAGGATAAACACATATAACACAGTCAGGATACCGGGTTAAACACATATAACACAGTCAGGATACCAGGTTAATATAACACAGTCAGGATACCAGGTTAATATAACACAGTCAGGATACCAGGTTAATATAACACAGTCAGGATACCAGGTTAAACACATATAACACAGTCAGGATACCAGGTTAAACACATATAACACAGTCAGAATACCAGGTTAAACACATATAACACAGTCAGGATACCAGGTTAAACACATATAACACAGTCAGGATACCAGGTTAATATAACACAGTCAGGATACCAGGTTAAACACATATAACACAGTCAGGATACCAGGTTAAACACATATAACACAGTCAGGATACCAGGTTAAACACATATAACACGGTCAGGATACCAGGTTAAACACATATAACACGGTCAGAATACCAGGTTGAACACATATAACACAGTCAGGATACCAGGTTAATATAACACAGTCAGGATATCAGGTTAATATAACACAGTCAGGATGCCAGGTTAATATAACACAGTCAGGATACCAGGTTAATATAACACAGTCAGGATACCAGGTTAATATAACACAGTCAGGATACCAGGTTAATATAACACAGTCAGGATACCAGGTTAAACACATATAACACAGTCAGGATACCAGGTTAAACACATATAACACGGTCAGGATACCAGGTTAATATAACACAGTCAGGATACCAGGTTAATATAACACAGTCAGTATACCAGGTTAAACACATATAACACAGTAGGAATACCATGGGGGACACACACATATAACACAGTAGGGATACCAGGGGGGGAACACATATAACACAGTAGGGATACCAGGAGGAACACATATAACACAGTAGGGATACCGGGGGGGGGGGGGGGGACATATAACACAGTAGGGATACCAGGGGGACACATATAACACAGTAGGGATAGCAGGGGGAACACATATAACACAGTAGGGATACCAGGGGGGGGAACACATATAACACAGTAGGGATACCAGGGGGGGAACACATTTAACACAGTAGGGATACCAGGGGGGGAAACATATAACACAGTAGGGATACCAGGGGGGACACATATAACACAGTAGGGATACCAGGGGGGGGACATATAACAAAGTAGGGATACCAGGCGGGGGGAACACATATAACACAGTAGGGATACCAGGGGGAACACATATAACACAGTAGGGATACCAGGGGGGAACATATAACACAGTAGGGATACCAGGGGGGAACATATAACACAGTAGGGATACCAGGGGGAACACATATAACACAGTAGGGATACCAGGGGGAACACATATAACACAGTCGGAATACCAGGTTAATATAACAGTCAGGATACCAGGTTAAACATGTATAACACAGTCAGGATACCAGGTTAAACACATATAACACAGTCAGGACACCAGGTTAATATAATACAGGCAAGATACCAGGTTAAACACATATAACACAGTCAGGATACCAGGATAAACACATATAACAGTCAGGATACCAGGTTACACACATATAACAGTCAGTATACCAGGATAAACACATATAACAGTCAGGATACCAGGATAAACACATATAACAGTCAGGATACCAGGTTAATATAACACAGTCAGGATACCAGGTTAAACACATATAACACAGTCAGGATACCAGGTTAAACACATATAACACAGTCAGGATACCAGGTTAAACACATATAACACGGTCAGGATACCAGGTTAAACAAATATAACACGGTCAGAATACCAGGTTGAACACATATAACACAGTCAGGATACCAGGTTAATATAACACAGTCAGGATACCAGGTTAATATAACACAGTCAGGATACCAGGTTAATATAACACAGTCAGGATACCAGGTTAATATAACACAGTCAGGATACCAGGTTAAACACATATAACACAGTCAGGATACCAGGTTAAACACATATAACACGGTCAGGATACCAGGTTAATATAACACAGTCAGGATACCAGGTTAATATAACACAGTCAGTATACCAGGTTAAACACATATAACACAGTAGGAATACCATGGGGGACACACACATATAACACAGTAGGGATACCAGGGGGGGAACACATATAACACAGTAGGGATACCAGGTGGGGAACACATATAACACAGTAGGGAAAGCAGGGGGAACACATATAACACAGTAGGGATACCAGGAGGAACACATATAACACAGTAGGGATACCGGGGGGGGGGGGGGGGGGACATATAACACAGTAGGGATACCAGGGGGGACACATATAACACAGTAGGGATAGCAGGGGGAACACATATAACACAGTAGGGATACCAGGGGGGGGAACACATATAACACAGTAGGGATACCAGGGGGGGAACACATATAACACAGTAGGGATACCAGGGGGGAAACATATAACACAGTAGGGATACCAGGGGGGACACATATAACACAGTAGGGATACCAGGGGGGGGACATATAACACAGTAGGGATACCAGGCGGGGGGAACACATATAACACAGTAGGGATACCAGGGGGAACACATATAACACAGTAGGGATACCAGGGGGGAACATATAACACAGTAGGGATACCAGGGGGGAACATATAACACAGTAGGGATACCAGGGGGAACACATATAACACAGTAGGGATACCAGGGGGAACACATATAACACAGTCGGAATACCAGGTTAATATAACAGTCAGGATACCAGGTTAAACATGTATAACACAGTCAGGATACCAGGTTAAACACATATAACACAGTCAGGACACCAGGTTAATATAATACAGGCAAGATACCAGGTTAAACACATATAACACAGTCAGGATACCAGGATAAACACATATAACAGTCAGGATACCAGGTTACACACATATAACAGTCAGTATACCAGGATAAACACATATAACAGTCAGGATACCAGGATAAACACATATAACAGTCAGGATACCAGGTTAAACACATATAACACAGTCAGGATACCAGGTTAAACACATATAACACAGTCAGGATACCAGGTTAAACACATATAACACAGTCAGGATACCAGGATAAACACATATAACACAGTCAGGGTACCAGGTTAATATAACACAGTTAGGATACCAGGTTAATATAACACAGTCAGGATACCAGGTTAAACACATATAACACAGTCAGGGTACCAGGTTAATATAACACAGTCAGGACACCAGGTTAAACACATATAACAGTCAGGATATAAGGATAAACACATATAACACAGTCAGGATACCAGGATAAACACATATAACACAGTCAGGATACCAGGTTAATATAACAGGCAGGATACCAGGTTAAACACATATAACACAGTCAGGATACCAGGATAAACACATATAACACAGCCAGGATACCAGGATAAACACATATAACACAGTCAGGATACCAGGTTAATATAACAGGCAGGATACCAGGATAAACACATATAACAGTCAGGATACCAGGATAAACACATATAACACAGTCAGGATACCAGGATAAACACATATAACACAGTCAGGATACCAGGTTAATATAACACAGTCAGGGTACCAGGTTAATATAACACAGTCAGGATACCAGGTTAACCACATATAACACAGTCAGGATACCAGGATAAACACATATAACAGTCAGGATACCAGGATAAACACATATAACACAGTCAGGATACCAGGATAAACACATATAACACAGTCAGGATACCAGGTTAATATAACAGGCAGGATACCAGGATAAACACATATAACCCTGGACCCTGGACATCACCCTGTCATTCTCTGCAAACATCAAAGCAGTGACTCCTGCAGATTCATGCTCTACAACATCCATAGAGTACGACCCCCCCTCACACAGGAAGTGGCGCAGGTCCTAATCCAGGAACTTGTCATCTCCCTTCTGGACTACTGCAACTCGCTGTTGGCTGGGCTGCTCGCTTTTGCCATCAAACCCCTGCAACTTATCCAGAATTCCAGTTGACGCTCGCATCCACTACAAGACCATGGTGCTTACCTACAGAACAGCAAGAGGAACTGCCCCTCCCTACCTTCAGGCTATGGTCAAACCCTACACCCCAACCCATCCACTACAAGACCATGGTGCTTACCTACAGAACAGCAAGAGGAACTGCCCCTCCCTACCTTCAGGCTATGGTCAAACCCTACACCAACCCATCCACTACAAGACCATGGTGCTTACCTACAGAACAGCAAGAGGAACTGTCCCTCCCTACCTTCAGGCTATGGTCAAACCCTACACCAACCCATCCACTACAAGACCATGGTGCTTACCTACAGAACAGCAAGAGGAACTGTCCCTCCCTACCTTCAGGCTATGGTCAAACCCTACACCAACCCATCCACTACAAGACCATGGTGCTTACCTACAGAACAGCAAGAGGAACTGCCCCTCCCTACCTTCAGGCTATGGTCAAACCCTACACCAACCCATCCACTACAAGACCATGGTGCTTACCTACAGAACAGCAAGAGGAACTGCCCCTCCCTACCTTCAGGCTATGGTCAAACCCTACACCCCAACCCATCCACTACAAGACCATGGTGCTTACCTACAGAACAGCAAGAGGAACTGCCCCTCCCTACCTTCAGGCTATGGTCAAACCCTACACCCCAACCCATCCACTACAAGGCCATGGTGCTTACCTACAGAACAGCAAGAGGAACTGTCCCTCCCTACCTTCAGGCTATGGTCAAACCCTACACCCCAACCCATCCACTACAAGACCTTGGTGCTTACCTACAGAACAGCAAGAGGAACTGTCCCTCCCTACCTTCAGGCTATGGTCAAACCCTACACCCCAACCCGAGCACTCCGTTCTGCCACCTCAGTTCTCTTGGCCCTCCCACCCCTACTTTATTAAGGAAAAGTGTACTTACTATGCCTCTGATATGTGGTTGTCCCACCCAGCTATCTTAAAATGAATGCACTAACTGTAAGTCACTCTAGATAAGAGCGTCTGCTAAATGACTATATGATTATGATTATATATATATACACATATGATTATATATTACACAGCAGACTCCAGGGGGAACAAATATTATATATATATATACAGCAGAGACTCCAGAGGGAACAAAGATTATATATACACAGTAGACTCCAGGGGGAACAAAGATTATATATATACACAGTAGAGACTCCAGGGGGAACAAATATTATATATATACACAGGAGACTCCAGGGGGAACAAAGATTATATATATACACAGGAGACTCCAGGGGGAACAAAGATTATATATATACACAGTAGAGACTCCAGGGGGAACAAAGATTATATATATACACAGGAGACTCCAGGGGGAACAAAGATTATATATATACACAGTAGAGACTCCAGGGGGAACAAAGATTATATATATACACAGTAGAGACTCCAGGGGGAACAAAGATTATATATACACAGCAGAGACTCCAGGGGGAACAAAGATTATATATATACACAGGAGACTCCAGGGGGAACAAAGATTACATATATACATATTAGAGACTCCAGAGGGAACAAAGATTATATATATACACAGGAGACTCCAGGGGGAACAAAGATTATATATATACACAGTAGAGACTCCAGGGGGAACAAATATTATATATATACACAGGAGACTCCAGGGGGAACAAAGATTACATATATACATATTAGAGACTCCAGAGGGAACAAAGATTATATATATACACAGGAGACTCCAGGGGGAACAAAGATTATATATATACACAGTAGAGACTCCAGGGGGAACAAATATTATATATATACACAGGAGACTCCAGGGGGAACAAAGATTATATATATACACAGTAGAGACTCCAGGGGGAACAAAGATTATATATATACACAGTAGAGACTCCAGGGGGAACAAAGATTATATATACACAGCAGAGACTCCAGGGGGAACAAAGATTATATATATACACAGTAGAGACTCCAGGGGGAACAAAGATTATATATATACACAGTAGAGACTCCAGGGGGAACAAAGATTATATATATACACAGGAGACTCCAGGGGGAACAAAGATTATATATATACACAGCAGAGACTCCAGGGGGAAGAAATATAACACTGTTTTTGTCACACAGCAGCAGAAACCAAGGAAAAGAGAGACACAGTGCTACGTATGGTGGAGAATTCAGCCAGAAGTTGTAGTGTATATTGTACCATATTGTTGTCTGAATGGGAGAGATACCCAGTAGGCTATGCTTGCATGTGTGTTAAACATGTTTTGACACAGGGATCACTTCCATATACTTCAAATGATCAAGACATTGCAGTACAATGCCACATTACTGTATTAAAGACATGGTCAGGGTTGGGATTAATTCCATTTCAATTCCAGTCAATATTAGGAAGTACACTGAAATTCCTATTCCAATTCTATTCAACACTTTTTCAATTGGGAACATTTGGAATTTGGTCTCCTTTTGGAATTGACTGGAATTTATGTAGAATTGACACCAACTCTGGACATATTATATATATATATTATTAACAGGTACTGACTTGTGTCGATGAAGACAGCGTCCACATAGACTTTGGTGCAGAGGGATCCTAATATGAAGCCACAGGCTGGGCCAAACACCAGCGTGGAAAATACTATACCTAAAGAGAAACACAGACAAGACACTTTAATAGTAACATCCACAACGTCAAAAAGACACTTCTCATTGGTAAGGACACGTTTAGACAGATTTATACGAAGGCAAATGTAACCTTTCATAACTTTCCAGTGAAGGCAGAAAAATATACCTTCTTTTATACAACTGGACGACTGTATGCTGCAATGTCACTTTTAGGAGCGACACGGCCAAATGCACAGAACTGGGAGTTATAGATCCGTCATTCGCATTGAAAGCAAGTCTAAGAAGCGGTAGATCTGTTCTATGTGCGCTATTTCTATGCTTCCTGTTCTGAAGTGTAGTTATTGTATCTTTTACTTGTGGTTTTGGACACCAGCTTCAAACAGATGAAAATACAACATTGTTGGTTCTGGAGAATATCACAGCGGTTTAGATGGTACAGTGGTTCTATACACTAGGCCTGCTTGTTTTGTCACATTAACTGAAAATAGATGAACTATTAGAATTTTAGCAACCAGGAAATGGCAGAGTGATTTCTACATAGCACCTTTAAAAGTTAGTTATTTTAAGAAATATAAATATTTTCAGTTCTGAGCCACAAGAGGGCGCCACTACTCTGACCAGGACCCTTAACACGTTGCCACTACTCTGCACATATCTCTCTGACCAGGACCCTTAACACGTTGCCACTACCCTGCATATCTCTCTGACCAGGACCCTTAACACGTTGCCACTACCCTGCATATCTCTCTGACCAGGACCCTTAACACGTTGCCACTACCCTGCACATATCTCTCTGACCAGGACCCTTAACACGTTGCCACTACTCTGCACATATCTCTCTGACCAGGACCCTTAACACGTTGGCACTACTCTGCACATATCTCTCTGACCAGGACCCTTAACACGTTGCCACTACCCTGCATATCTCTCTGACCAGGACCCTTAACATGTTGGCACTACTCTGCACATATCTCTCTGACCAGGACCCTTAACACGTTGCCACTACCCTGCATATCTCTCTGACCAGGACCCTTAACACGTTGCCACTACTCTGCACATATCTCTCTGACCAGGACCCTTAACACGTTGCCACTACCCTGCATATCTCTCTGACCAGGACCCTTAACACGTTGCCACTACCCTGCATATCTCTCTGACCAGGACCCTTAACACGTTGCCACTACCCTGCACATATCTCTCTGACCAGGACCCTTAACACGTTGCCACTACTCTGCACATATCTCTCTGACCAGGACCCTTAACACGTTGGCACTACCTACTCTGCACATATCTCTCTGACCAGGACCCTTAACACGTTGCCACTACCCTGCATATCTCTCTGACCAGGACCCTTAACATGTTGGCACTACTCTGCACATATCTCTCTGACCAGGACCCTTAACACGTTGCCACTACCCTGCATATCTCTCTGACCAGGACCCTTAACACGTTGGCACTACTCTGCACATATCTCT
Source organism: Oncorhynchus mykiss (assembly GCF_013265735.2). Classification (NCBI taxonomy): domain Eukaryota; kingdom Metazoa; phylum Chordata; class Actinopteri; order Salmoniformes; family Salmonidae; genus Oncorhynchus; species Oncorhynchus mykiss. Next base: position 256,785 of record NC_048590.1, on the reverse strand, counting down.
CTGACCAGGACCCTTAACACGTTGGCACTACTCTGCACATATCTCTCTGACCAGGACCCTTAACACGTTGCCACTACCCTGCATATCTCTCTGACCAGGACCCTTAACATGTTGCCACTACCCTAAATATCTCTCTGACCAGGACCCTTAACACGTTGCCACTACCCTGCATATCTCTCTGACCAGGACCCTTAACACGTTGCCACTACCCTGCATATCTCTCTGACCAGGACCCTTAACACGTTGCCACTACTCTGCACATATCTCTCTGACCAGGACCCTTAACACGTTGCCACTACCCTGCATATCTCTCTGACCAGGACCCTTAACACGTTGGCACTACTCTGCACATATCTCTCTGACCAGGACCCTTAACACGTTGGCACTACTCTGCACATATCTCTCTGACCAGGACCCTTAACACGTTGCCACTACTCTGCACATATCTCTCTGACCAGGACCCTTAACACGTTGCCACTACTCTGCACATATCTCTCTGACCAGGACCCTTAACACGTTGCCACTACTCTGCACATATCTCTCTGACCAGGACCCTTAACACGTTGCCACTACCCTGCATATATCTCTCTGACCAGGACCCTTAACACGTTGCCACTACCCTGCATATCTCTCTGACCAGGACCCTTAACACGTTGCCACTACTCTGCACATATCTCTCTGACCAGGACCCTTAACATGTTGGCACTACTCTGCACATATCTCTCTGACCAGGACCCTTAACACGTTGACACTACCCTGCATATCTCTCTGACCAGGACCCTTAACACGTTGGCACTACTCTGCACATATCTCTCTGACCAGGACCCTTAACACGTTGGCACTACTCTGCACATATCTCTCTGACCAGGACCCTTAACACGTTGCCACTACCCTGCATATCTCTCTGACCAGGACCCTTAACACGTTGCCACTACCCTAAATATCTCTCTGACCAGGACCCTTAACACGTTGCCACTACCCTGCATATCTCTCTGACCAGGACCCTTAACACGTTGCCACTACCCTGCATATCTCTCTGACCAGGACCCTTAACACGTTGCCACTACCCTGCATATCTCTCTGACCAGGACCCTTAACACGTTGCCACTACTCTGCACATATCTCTCTGACCAGGACCCTTAACACGTTGCCACTACCCTGCATATCTCTCTGACCAGGACCCTTAACACGTTGGCACTACTCTGCACATATCTCTCTGACCAGGACCCTTAACACGTTGGCACTACTCTGCACATATCTCTCTGACCAGGACCCTTAACACGTTGCCACTACTCTGCACATATCTCTCTGACCAGGACCCTTAACACGTTGCCACTACTCTGCACATATCTCTCTGACCAGGACCCTTAACACGTTGCCACTACTCTGCACATATCTCTCTGACCAGGACCCTTAACACGTTGCCACTACCCTGCATATATCTCTCTGACCAGGACCCTTAACACGTTGCCACTACCCTGCATATCTCTCTGACCAGGACCCTTAACACGTTGCCACTACTCTGCACATATCTCTCTGACCAGGACCCTTAACATGTTGGCACTACTCTGCACATATCTCTCTGACCAGGACCCTTAACACGTTGACACTACCCTGCATATCTCTCTGACCAGGACCCTTAACACGTTGGCACTACTCTGCACATATCTCTCTGACCAGGACCCTTAACACGTTGGCACTACTCTGCACATATCTCTCTGACCAGGACCCTTAACACGTTGCCACTACCCTGCATATCTCTCTGACCAGGACCCTTAACACGTTGCCACTACCCTGCATATCTCTCTGACCAGGACCCTTAACACGTTGGCACTACTCTGCACATATCTCTCTGACCAGGACCCTTAACACGTTGGCACTACTCTGCACATATCTCTCTGACCAGGACCCTTAACACGTTGCCACTACTCTGCACATATCTCTCTGACCAGGACCCTTAACACGTTGCCACTACTCTGCACATATCTCTCTGACCAGGACCCTTAACACGTTGCCACTACTCTGCACATATCTCTCTGACCAGGACCCTTAACACGTTGCCACTACCCTGCATATATCTCTCTGACCAGGACCCTTAACACGTTGCCACTACCCTGCATATCTCTCTGACCAGGACCCTTAACACGTTGCCACTACTCTGCACATATCTCTCTGACCAGGACCCTTAACATGTTGGCACTACTCTGCACATATCTCTCTGACCAGGACCCTTAACACGTTGACACTACCCTGCATATCTCTCTGACCAGGACCCTTAACACGTTGGCACTACTCTGCACATATCTCTCTGACCAGGACCCTTAACACGTTGGCACTACTCTGCACATATCTCTCTGACCAGGACCCTTAACACGTTGCCACTACCCTGCATATCTCTCTGACCAGGACCCTTAACACGTTGCCACTACCCTAAATATCTCTCTGACCAGGACCCTTAACACGTTGCCACTACCCTGCATATCTCTCTGACCAGGACCCTTAACACGTTGCCACTACCCTGCATATCTCTCTGACCAGGACCCTTAACACGTTGCCACTACCCTGCATATCTCTCTGACCAGGACCCTTAACACGTTGCCACTACTCTGCACATATCTCTCTGACCAGGACCCTTAACACGTTGCCACTACCCTGCATATCTCTCTGACCAGGACCCTTAACACGTTGGCACTACTCTGCACATATCTCTCTGACCAGGACCCTTAACACGTTGGCACTACTCTGCACATATCTCTCTGACCAGGACCCTTAACACGTTGCCACTACTCTGCACATATCTCTCTGACCAGGACCCTTAACACGTTGCCACTACTCTGCACATATCTCTCTGACCAGGACCCTTAACACGTTGCCACTACTCTGCACATATCTCTCTGACCAGGACCCTTAACACGTTGCCACTACCCTGCATATATCTCTCTGACCAGGACCCTTAACACGTTGCCACTACCCTGCATATCTCTCTGACCAGGACCCTTAACACGTTGCCACTACTCTGCACATATCTCTCTGACCAGGACCCTTAACATGTTGGCACTACTCTGCACATATCTCTCTGACCAGGACCCTTAACACGTTGACACTACCCTGCATATCTCTCTGACCAGGACCCTTAACACGTTGGCACTACTCTGCACATATCTCTCTGACCAGGACCCTTAACACGTTGGCACTACTCTGCACATATCTCTCTGACCAGGACCCTTAACACGTTGCCACTACCCTGCATATCTCTCTGACCAGGACCCTTAACACGTTGCCACTACCCTAAATATCTCTCTGACCAGGACCCTTAACACGTTGCCACTACCCTGCATATCTCTCTGACCAGGACCCTTAACACGTTGCCACTACCCTGCATATCTCTCTGACCAGGACCCTTAACACGTTGCCACTACTCTGCACATATCTCTCTGACCAGGACCCTTAACACGTTGCCACTACTCTGCACATATCTCTCTGACCAGGACCCTTAACACGTTGCCACTACTCTGCACATATCTCTCTGACCAGGACCCTTAACACGTTGCCACTACCCTGCATATCTCTCTGACCAGGACCCTTAACACGTTGGCACTACTCTGCACATATCTCTCTGACCAGGACCCTTAACACGTTGCCACTACTCTGCACATATCTCTCTGACCAGGACCCTTAACACGTTGCCACTACTCTGCACATATCTCTCTGACCAGGACCCTTAACACGTTGCCACTACCCTGCATATATCTCTCTGACCAGGACCCTTAACACGTTGCCACTACCCTGCATATCTCTCTGACCAGGACCCTTAACACGTTGCCACTACTCTGCACATATCTCTCTGACCAGGACCCTTAACACGTTGCCACTACTCTGCACATATCTCTCTGACCAGGACCCTTAACACGTTGCCACTACCCTGCATATATCTCTCTGACCAGGACCCTTAACACGTTGCCACTACCCTGCATATCTCTCTGACCAGGACCCTTAACACGTTGCCACTACTCTGCACATATCTCTCTGACCAGGACCCTTAACACGTTGCCACTACTCTGCACATATCTCTCTGACCAGGACCCTTAACACGTTGCCACTACCCTGCATATATCTCTCTGACCAGGACCCTTAACACGTTGCCACTACCCTGCATATCTCTCTGACCAGGACCCTTAACACGTTGCCACTACTCTGCACATATCTCTCTGACCAGGACCCTTAACACGTTGCCACTACCCTGCATATCTCTCTGACCAGGACCCTTAACACGTTGCCACTACTCTGCACATATCTCTCTGACCAGGACCCTTAACACGTTGCCACTACCCTGCATATCTCTCTGACCAGGACCCTTAACACGTTGCCACTACTCTGCACATATCTCTCTGACCAGGACCCTTAACACGTTGCCACTACTCTGCACATATCTCTCTGACCAGGACCCTTAACACGTTGCCACTACCCTGCATATCTCTCTGACCAGGACCCTTAACACGTTGCCACTACTCTGCACATATCGCTCTGACCAGGACCCTTAACACGTTGCCACTACCCTGCATATCTCTATGACCAGGACCCTTAACACGTTGCCACTACCCTGCATATCTCTCTGACCAGGACCCTTAACACGTTGCCACTACCCTGCATATCTCTCTGAAGAGGACCCTTAACACGTTGCCACTACCCTGCATATCTCTCTGACCAGGACCCTTAACACGTTGCCACTACCCTGCATATCTCTCTGACCAGGACCCTTAACACGTTGCCACTACCCTGCATACCTCTCTGACCAGGACCCTTAACACGTTGCCACTACCCTGCATATCTCTCTGACCAGGACCCTTAACACGTTGCCACTACCCTGCATATCTCTCTGACCAGGACCCTGTTGTCATCAGATCCCTGACAGCTAAGCATCACAACTTACAGTTAGTTACCCTTCAGGTCCTGTTGTCATCAGATCCCTGACAGCTCAGCATCAAGATGAGAGGGCCAGGGAGAACCTTCGAGAACATCTCCTGATGAAATCATTGGCCACTCTAACCGATGGATCACTAGTCACTTTATTAACCCCACTTTAATAATGATGTTTAGACATCTTGCACTACTCATCCCAGATGTATATACTGTATTTTATACCTTCCAGTTCCAGCTGACAGAACCTTCCATTTACAGCTGTCCCCTGACCCTCACTTCTTCATTCTCTCCTCACAAACACATGAGCCTTTGAACAGGGTCATTGAGGAAGGCTCGGTTTATGTCAGGGATACAGTCAGGGATACGGCTGGGTAGCAGTGTGTACAGGACAGAGAGAGGCTGGGTAGCAGTGGGTACAGGCTGGGTACAGGACAAAGAGAGGCTGGGTAGCAGTGGGTACAGGCTGGGTACAGGACAGAGAGAGGCTGGGTAGCAGTGGGTACAGGCTGGGTACGGGTACAGGACAGAGAGAGGCTGGGTAGCAGTGGGTACAGGCTGGGTACAGGACAGAGAGAGACTGGGTAGCAGTGGGTACAGGCTGTGTACAGGACAGAGAGAGGCTGGGTAGCAGTGAGTACAGGCTGGGTACAGGACAGAAAGAGGCTGGGTAGCAGTTGATACAGGCTGGGTACAGGAGAGAGAGAGGCTGGGTAGCAGTGGGTACAGGCTGGGTAAAGGACAGAGAGAGACTGGGTAGCAGTGTGTACAGGCTGGGTACAGGACAGAGAGAGACAGGGTAGGAGTGGGAACAGGCTAGGTACAGGACAGAGAGAGACTGGGTAGCAGTGGGTACAGGCTGGGTACAGGACAGAGAGAGGCTGGGTAGCAGTGGGTACAGGCTGGGTACAGGACAAAGAGAGGCTGGGTAGCAGTGGGTACAGGCTGGGTACAGGACAGAGAGAGGCTGGGTAGCAGTGGGTACAGGCTGGGTACAGGACAGAGAGAGGCTGGGTAGCAGTGGGTACAGGCTGGGTACGGGTACAGGACAGAGAGAGGCTGGGTAGCAGTGGGTACAGGCTGTGTACAGGACAGAGAGAGGCTGGGTAGCAGTGAGTACAGGCTGGGTACAGGACAGAGAGAGGCTGGGTAGCAGTTGGTACAGGCTGGGTACAGGAGAGAGAGAGGCTGGGTAGCAGTGGGTACAGGCTGGGTAAAGGACAGAGAGAGACTGGGTAGCAGTGTGTACAGGCTGGGTACAGGACAGAGAGAGACAGGGTAGGAGTGGGAACAGGCTGGGTACAGGACAGAGAGAGACTGGGTAGCAGTGGGTACAGGCTGGGTACAGGACAGAGAGAGGCTGGGTAGCAGTGGGTACAGGCTGGGTACAGGACAAAGAGAGGCTGGGTAGCAGTGGGTACAGGCTGGGTACAGGACAAAGAGAGGCTGGGTAGCAGTGGGTACAGGCTGGGTACAGGACAGAGAGAGGCTGGGTAGCAGTGGGTACAGGCTGGGTACAGGACAGAGAGAGACTGGGTAGCAGTGGGTACAGGCTGGGTATGGGTACAGGACAGAGAGAGGCTGGGTAGCAGTGGGTACAGGCTGGGTACAGGACAGAGAGAGGCTGGGTAGCAGTGGGTACAGGCGGGGTACAGGACAGAGAGAGACTGGGTAGCAGTGGGTACAGGCTGGGTACAGGACAGAGAGAGGCTGGGTAGCAGTGGGTACAGGCTGGGTACAGGACAGAGAGAGACTGGGTAGCAGTGGGTACAGGGGTACAGGCTGGGTACGGGTACAGGACAGAGAGAGGCTGGGTAGCAGAGGGTACAGGCTGGGTACAGGACAGAGAGAGGCTGGGTAGCAGTGGGTACAGGCTGGGTACGGGTACAGGACAGAGAGAGGCTGGGTAGCAGTGGGTACAGGCTGAGTACAGGACAGAGAGAGGCTGGGTAGCAGTGGGTACAGGCTGGGTACAGGACAGAGAGAGGCTGGGTAGCCATGGGTACAGGCTGGGTACAGGACAGAGAGAGGCTGGGTAGCAGTGGGTACAGGCTGGGTACAGGACAGAGAGAGGCTGGGTAGCAGTGGGTACAGGCTGGGTACAGGACAGAGAGAGGCTGGGTAGCAGTGGGTACAGGCTGGGTACAGGACAGAGAGAGGCTGTTAGCAGTGGTTACAGGCTGGGTACAGGACAGACAGAGGCTGGGTAGCAGTGGGTACAGGCTGGGTACAGGACAGAGAGAGGATGACATATGGCTGATCTCATCATACTACTGACTGAGGGACATATGGCTGATCTCCATATCATACTACTGACTGAGGGACATATGGCTGATCTCCATATCATACTACTTACTGAGGGACATACAGCTGATCTCATCATACTACTGACTGAGGGACATATGGCTGATCTCCATATCATACTACTGACTGAGGGACATATGGCTGATCTCCATATCATACTACTGACTGAGGGACATACAGCTGATCTCATCATACTACTGACTGAGGGACATATGGCTGATCTCCATATCATACTACTGACTGGGGGACATATGGCTGATCTCCATATCATACTACTGACTGGGGGACATATGGCTGATCTTCTCATCATACTACTGACTGAGGGACATATGGCTGATCTCATCATACTACTGACTGAGGGACATATGGCTGAACTCCATATCATACTACTGACTGAGGGACATACAGCTGATCTCATCATACTACTGACTGAGGGACATATGGCTGATCTCATCATACTACTGACTAAGGGACATATGGCTGATCTCCATATCATACTACTGACTGAGGGACATATGGCTGATCTCCATATCATACTACTGACTGGGGGACATATGGCTGATCTCCATATCATACTACTGACTGAGGGACATATGGCTGATCTCATCATACTACTGACTAAGGGACATATGGCTGATCTCATCATACTACTGACTAAGGGACATATGGCTGATCACCATATCATACTACTGACTGGGGGACATATGGCTGATCTCCATATCATACTACTGACTGAGGGACATATGGCTGATCTCCATATCATACTGACTGGGGGATATATGGCTGATCTCCATATCATACTACTGACTGAGGGACATATGGCTGATCTCATCATACTACTGACTGAGGGACATACAGCTGATCTCATCATACTACTGACTGAGGGACATACGGCTGATCTCCATATCATACTACTGACTGAGGGACATATGGCTGATCTCATTATACTACTGACTGAAGGACATATGGCTGATCTCCATATCATACTACTGACTGGGGGACATATGGCTGATCTCCATATCATACTACTGACTGGGGGACATATGGCTGATCTCCATATCATACTACTGACTGAGGGACATATGGCTGATCTCATCATACTACTGACTGAGGGACATATGGCTGATCTCCATATCATACTACTGACTGAGGGACATACAGCTGATCTCATCATACTACTGACTGGGGGACATATGGCTGATCTCCATATCATACTACTGACTGGGGGACATATGGCTGATCTCCATATCATACTACTGACTGAGGGATATATGGCTGATCTCATCATACTACTGACTGAGGGACATATGGCTGATCTCCATATCATACTACTGACTGAGGGACATATGGCTGATCTCCATATCATACTACTGACTGAGGGACATATGGCTGATCTCCATATCATACTACTGACTGAGGGACATACAGCTGATCTCATCATACTACTGACTGAGGGACATATGGCTGATCTCCATATCATACTACTGACTGGGGGACATATGGCTGATCTCCATATCATACTACTGACTGAGGGACATATGGCTGATCTCCATATCATACTACTGACTGAGGGACATATGGCTGATCTCATCATACTACTGACTGAGGGACATATGGCTGATCTCCATATCATACTACTGACTGAGGGACATATGGCTGATCTCCATATCATACTACTGACTGAGGGACATACAGCTGATCTCATCATACTACTGACTGGGGGACATATGGCTGATCTCCATATCATTCTACTGACTGGGGGACATATGGCTGATCTCCATATCATACTACTGACTGAGGAATATATGGCTGATCTCATCATACTACTGACTGAGGGACATATGGCTGATCTCCATATCATACTACTGACTGAGGGACATATGGCTGATCTCCATATCATACTACTGACTGAGGGACATATGGCTGATCTCCATATCATACTACTGACTGAGGGACATACAGCTGATCTCATCATACTACTGACTGAGGGACATATGGCTGATCTCCATATCATACTACTGACTGAGGGACATATGGCTGATCTCCATATCATACTACTGACTGAGGGACATATGGCTGATCTCCATATCATACAACTGACTGGGGGATATATGGCTGATCTCCATATCATACTACTGACTGAGGGACATATGGCTGATCTCATCATACTACTGACTGAGGGACATATGGGTGATCTCATCATACTACTGACTGAGGGACATATGGCTGATCTCATCATACTACTGACTGAGGGACATATGGCTGATTTCCATATCATACTATTGACTGAGGGACATATGGCTGATCTCATCATACTACTGACTAGGGGACATATGGCTGATCTCATCAACTTTATTATCAACTGGATGGACAAATGGATGTGCTTTTCATTCATCACATGTAACTTTAATAAAGATACAACAGTATATTTGGGTAATAGGTTAGCTATTTTATAAACTATGAGAACAGGGTTGGGGTGTTTCCTGCAAACAAAGCAGCTTAAACCCTTAGTGAGGACTGTTTAAGACAACATGGCTAAGAGAGGTCCGTCAGTGAGCTAGTCCCACCCAGAATAGCCCTAATGGATGAGCTGGAGACTGGACCAGCTGGAAACCGACGTGTGTGTGTGTGTGTGTGTGTGTGTGTGTGTGTGTGTGTGTGTGTTGCAGGCCCGGTTCTAACATTTTTGGGGCCCCCCGCCAAGAGATCAAAGAAATATTGTGGCCCCTCTCTTGAACGTTAAAGTACATGCCCTGCAGTTCTACACATTTTGCCATGGAGAGTTGAGAAAATGTTGCATTTTTAAAGCCAGTTTTCTGCAGTTGTACACATTTTGCCATGTTAATGATATCTGAGTGATACTGACTAATAATTCTAAACATTGTTATCTGGCTGATTGAGGGTCAGTGACTGACATAACAAGTGAAAAACAGCTGATGCACAACCACATTTCAAACTTGCACCTTGTGTATTCTACTAATTTTACTCTCAACAGTAAGTTGAGACCCTGACTGAGTTTCCCCCAAAAAATGATATGATTACATTTTTGGGGTCGGCGACCGCTCATGTCGCTTATGCCTGGAGCCGGCCCAGTAGTCCTAATGGTGGTTTTAAACAAGAACTCCAGCCTAGTAAATGAATCCTTGTGTAAACTGTAGATGGAGTCCTCCCTTCAGAAGTTTATTTAGAACTAACAACATGGACCCCAACCCTTAATCCTCCTGCAGACACACCTGTAGAGGTCTGTATAAAAGCCCAGGACTGACCAGACAGAATCACACATCAAGACTCAGTGCCAAGGAGCCTCTCCAAAGCATCTCAAAGACCAAGACATCTAGAGTATCTCCACTGCCAGATCCAAGGAGCCATCAGAATCTGTCCACACACTGAAGATGGAGCAAAGCCCCTCTCTCACCATCCTGCTGCTGGTACTGGGCCTCTCTCAGGCCCAAATGGACCACAGTGGACCAGCCATGTGGATAGACCACCTTGAGGCTGTAGACATCACTGAGAGAATTCTGACCGCTAATAACGGCTCTGATGAGATGCTGATGGAGGGAGACCTGGTGGTACCAAGAACCAGAAACGCCATGCAGTGCATGCAAGGAGGAAACAGCTGCCTGTGGAACAAAGCCTCTAGCGGATACGTTGAAGTGCCCTACACAATAGAAGACAGCAGATTCACTCCCTCCAACAGGAAGGAGATTGAGCATGCCGTCCAGTCGTTCCACAGCAAGACCTGCATTCACTTTGTGCCACGTGGCAACCAGAAAGACTACATCAGCTTTGAGAGTTTGAACGGCTGCTACTCTTCTCTCGGGAGAATTGGAGGGAAACAGACGGTCTCTGTTAACAGCGTTGGCTGCATCTTTCTCGGCATCATTCAGCACGAGACCCTCCATGCTCTGGGATTCCAGCACGAGCAAACCAGGAGCGACCGTGACCAGTACATCAGGATCAACTGGAGTAACATCGACTCTAACATGGCCTATAACTTCGATAAACAAAACACCAACAACCTGAACACTCCCTATGACTACAGCTCTGTCATGCACTATGGAAAAACAGCCTTCTCTATCAACGGGATGGACACCATCACCCCCATCCCCAACCCCGACGTGTCCATCGGCCAGAGACAGGGGTTGTCCACCACTGACATCCTGAGGATCAACCGACTCTACGGCTGCTGAGAGGAAGACATCAAGTCACAGGAGGAGGAGAGTAAAGGTGAAGATGTCTACAATACATCTGACACATTATCCAGTGTCCTGTTCATTCAAATCATCAGCCGTGTGTTATTCACAATAATTCACGGCTTCTCATGTCTTATTGCCTTATCGGATTTAGATCAAATAAATATTTTGTAGTACAGAACAATGTGGTTTTCTGTATCACTTTGGATTGAAACATAGAAATAAAAGCATTTGAAACAACATTATTGAATCTTCATGTGTTTCTCTGATGACACTATGGTGCTGTATATATGTTGACAATGTATCCTCCAATGTTTCCGGAAGTTGCTGTAGCCTGGTTCTAGCCTGCTGGTAGCCTGGTTCTAGCCTGCTGGTAGCCTGGTTCTAGCCTGCTGGTAGCCTGGTTCTAGCCTGGCGGTAGGCTGGTTCTAACCTGCTGTAGCCTGGTTCTAGCCTGCTGGTAGCCTGGTTCTAGCCTGCTGGTAGCCTGGTTCTAGCCTGGCGGTAGGCTAGTTCTAGCCTGCTGGTAACCTGGTTCTAGTCTGCCGGTAGCCTGGTTCTAGCCGGGCGGTAGGTTAGTTCTAGCCTGCCGGTAACCTGGTTAAAGTCTGCCGGTAGCCTGGTTCTAGTCTGCCGGTAGCCTGGTTCTAGCCTGCTGGTAACCTGGTTCTAGCCTGCTGGTAACCTGGTTCTAGCCTAGGGGTAGCTTGGTTCTAGCCTGCTGGTAGCATGGTTCTAGCCTGCTGGTAGCTTGGTTCTAGCCTGGTGGTAGCCTGGTTCTAGCCTGCTGGTAGCTTGGTTCTAGTCTGCTGGTAGCCTGGTTCTAGCCTGCAGGTAGCCTGGTTCTAGTCTGGTGGTAACCTGGTTCTAGCCTGGCGGTAGGCTGGTTCTAACCTGCTGTAGCCTGGTTCTAACCTGCTGGTAGCCTGGTTCTAGCCTGCTGGTAGCCTGGTTCAAGCCTGGCGGTAGACTGGTTCTAGCCTGCTGGTAGCATGGTTCTAGCCTGCTGGTAGCATGGTTCTAGCCTGCTGGTAGCTTGGTTCTAGCCTGGTAGTAGCCTGGTTCTAGCCTGGCAGTAGCTTGGTTCTAGTCTGCTGGTAGCCTGGTTCCAGTCTGCAGGTAGCCTAGTTCTAGCATGCAGGTAGCTTGGTTCTAGCCTGCTGGTAGCATGGTTCTAGCCTGCTGGTAGCTTGGTTCTAGCCTGGTGGTAGCTTGGTTCTAGTCTGCTGGTAGCTTGGTTCTAGTCTGCTGGTAGCCTGGTTCTAGTCTGCAGATAGTCTAGTTCTAGTCTGGTGGTAACCTGGTTATAGCCTGCTGGTAGCCTGGTTCCAGCCTGCTGGTAGCTTGGTTCTAGCCTGGTGGTAGCTTGGTTCTAGTCTGCTGGTAGCTTGGTTCTAGTCTGCTGGTAGCCTGGTTCTAGTCTGCAGATAGTCTGGTTCTAGTCTGGTGGTAACCTGGTTATAGCCTGCTGGTAGCCTGGTTCCAGCCTGGCGATAGACTGGTTCTAGCCTGCTGGTAGCCTGGTTCTAGCCTGCCGGTAGCCTGGTTCTAGCCTGCTGGTAGCCTGGTTCTAGTCTGGCGATAGCATGGTTCTAGCCTGCTGGTAGCCTGGTTCTAGCCTGCTGGTAGCCTGGTTCTAGCCTGCCGGTAGCCTGGTTCTAGCCTGCTGGTAGCATGGTTCTAGCCTGCTGGTAGCTTGGTTCTAGCCTGGTGGTAGCCCGGTTCTAGCCTGCTGGTAGCTTGGTTCTAGTCTGCTGGTAGCCTGGTTCTAGCCTGCAGGTAGCCTGGTTCTAGTCTGGTGGTAACCTGGTTCTAGCCTGGCGGTAGGCTGGTTCTAACCTGCTGTAGCCTGGTTCTAACCTGCTGGTAGCCTGGTTCTAGCCTGCTGGTAGCCTGGTTCCAGCCTGGCGGTAGACTGGTTCTAGCCTGCTGGTAGCATGGTTCTAGCCTGCTGGTAGCATGGTTCTAGCCTGCTGGTAGCTTGGTTCTAGCCTGGTAGTAGCCTGGTTCTAGCCTGGCAGTAGCTTGGTTCTAGTTTGCTGGTAGCCTGGTTCCAGTCTGCAGGTAGCCTAGTTCTAGCATGCAAGTAGCTTGGTTCTAGCCTGCTGGTAGCATGGTTCTAGCCTGCTGGTAGCTTGGTTCTAGCCTGGTGGTAGCTTGGTTCTAGTCTGCTGGTAGCTTGGTTCTAGTCTGCTGGTAGCCTGGTTCTAGTCTGCAGATAGTCTGGTTCTAGTCTGGTGGTAACCTGGTTCTAGCCTGGTAGTAGCCTGGTTCTAGCCTGGCAGTAGCTTGGTTCTAGTCTGCTGGTAGCCTGGTTCCAGTCTGCAGGTAGCCTAGTTCTAGCATGCAGGTAGCTTGGTTCTAGCCTGCTGGTAGCATGGTTCTAGCCTGCTGGTAGCTTGGTTCTAGCCTGGTGGTAGCTTGGTTCTAGTCTGCTGGTAGCTTGGTTCTAGTCTGCTGGTAGCCTGGTTCTAGTCTGCAGATAGTCTGGTTCTAGTCTGGTGGTAACCTGGTTCTAGCCTGCTGGTAGCCTGGTTCCAGCCTGGCGATAGACTGGTTCTAGCCTGCTGGTAGCCTGGTTCTAGCCTGCCGGTAGCCTGGTTCTAGCCTGCTGGTAGCCTGGTTCTAGTCTGGCGATAGCCTGGTTCTAGCCTGCTGGTAGCCTGGTTCTAGCCTGCTGGTAGCCTGGTTCTAGCCTGCCGGTAGCCTGGTTCTAGCCTGCTGGTAACCTGGTTCTAGCCTGCTGGTAACCTGGTTCTAGCCTAGGGGTAGCTTGGTTCTAGCCTGCTGGTAGCATGGTTCTAGCCTGCTGGTAGCTTGGTTCTAGCCTGGTGGTAGCCTGGTTCTAGCCTGCTGGTAGCTTGGTTCTAGTCTGCTGGTAGCCTGGTTCTAGCCTGCAGGTAGCCTGGTTCTAGCCTGGCGGTAGGCTAGTTCTAGCCTGCTGGTAACCTGGTTCTAGTCTGCCGGTAGCCTGGTTCTAGCCGGGCGGTAGGCTAGTTCTAGCCTGCCGGTAACCTGGTTCTAGTCTGCCGGTAGCCTGGTTCTAGTCTGCCGGTAGCCTGGTTCTAGCCTGCTGGTAACCTGGTTCTAGCCTGCTGGTAACCTGGTTCTAGCCTAGGGGTAGCTTGGTTCTAGCCTGCTGGTAGCATGGTTCTAGCCTGCTGGTAGCTTGGTTCTAGCCTGGTGGTAGCCTGGTTCTAGCCTGCTGGTAGCTTGGTTCTAGTCTGCTGGTAGCCTGGTTCTAGCCTGCAGGTAGCCTGGTTCTAGTCTGGTGGTAACCTGGTTCTAGCCTGGCGGTAGGCTGGTTCTAACCTGCTGTAGCCTGGTTCTAACCTGCTGGTAGCCTGGTTCTAGCCTGCTGGTAGCCTGGTTCCAGCCTGGCGGTAGACTGGTTCTAGCCTGCTGGTAGCATGGTTCTAGCCTGCTGGTAGCATGGTTCTAGCCTGCTGGTAGCTTGGTTCTAGCCTGGTAGTAGCCTGGTTCTAGCCTGGCAGTAGCTTGGTTCTAGTCTGCTGGTAGCCTGGTTCCAGTCTGCAGGTAGCCTAGTTCTAGCATGCAGGTAGCTTGGTTCTAGCCTGCTGGTAGCATGGTTCTAGCCTGCTGGTAGCTTGGTTCTAGCCTGGTGGTAGCTTGGTTCTAGTCTGCTGGTAGCTTGGTTCTAGTCTGCTGGTAGCCTGGTTCTAGTCTGCAGATAGTCTGGTTCTAGTCTGGTGGTAACCTGGTTATAGCCTGCTGGTAGCCTGGTTCCAGCCTGCTGGTAGCTTGGTTCTAGCCTGGTGGTAGCTTGGTTCTAGTCTGCTGGTAGCTTGGTTCTAGTCTGCTGGTAGCCTGGTTCTAGTCTGCAGATAGTCTGGTTCTAGTCTGGTGGTAACCTGGTTATAGCCTGCTGGTAGCCTGGTTCCAGCCTGGCGATAGACTGGTTCTAGCCTGCTGGTAGCCTGGTTTTAGCCTGCCGGTAGCCTGGTTCTAGCCTGCTGGTAGCCTGGTTCTAGTCTGGCGATAGCATGGTTCTAGCCTGCTGGTAGCCTGGTTCTAGCCTGCTGGTAGCCTGGTTCTAGCCTGCCGGTAGCCTGGTTCTAGCCTGCTGGTAACCTGGTTCTAGCCTAGGGGTAGCTTGGTTCTAGCCTGCTGGTAGCATGGTTCTAGCCTGCTGGTAGCTTGGTTCTAGCCTGGTGGTAGCCTGGTTCTAGCCTGCTGGTAGCTTGGTTCTAGTCTGCTGGTAGCCTGGTTCTAGCCTGCAGGTAGCCTGGTTCTAGTCTGGTGGTAACCTGGTTCTAGCCTGGCGGTAGGCTGGTTCTAACCTGCTGTAGCCTGGTTCTAACCTGCTGGTAGCCTGGTTCTAGCCTGCTGGTAGCCTGGTTCAAGCCTGGCGGTAGACTGGTTCTAGCCTGCTGGTAGCATGGTTCTAGCCTGCTGGTAGCATGGTTCTAGCCTGCTGGTAGCTTGGTTCTAGCCTGGTAGTAGCCTGGTTCTAGCCTGGCAGTAGCTTGGTTCTAGTCTGCTGGTAGCCTGGTTCCAGTCTGCAGGTAGCCTAGTTCTAGCATGCAGGTAGCTTGGTTCTAGCCTGCTGGTAGCATGGTTCTAGCCTGCTGGTAGCTTGGTTCTAGCCTGGTGGTAGCTTGGTTCTAGTCTGCTGGTAGCTTGGTTCTAGTCTGCTGGTAGCCTGGTTCTAGTCTGCAGATAGTCTGGTTCTAGTCTGGTGGTAACCTGGTTCTAGCCTGGTAGTAGCCTGGTTCTAGCCTGGCAGTAGCTTGGTTCTAGTCTGCTGGTAGCCTGGTTCCAGTCTGCAGGTAGCCTAGTTCTAGCATGCAGGTAGCTTGGTTCTAGCCTGCTGGTAGCATGGTTCTAGCCTGCTGGTAGCTTGGTTCTAGCCTGGTGGTAGCTTGGTTCTAGTCTGCTGGTAGCTTGGTTCTAGTCTGCTGGTAGCCTGGTTCTAGCCTGCCGGTAGCCTGGTTCTAGCCTGCTGGTAGCCTGGTTCTAGTCTGGCGATAGCATGGTTCTAGCCTGCTGGTAGCTTGGTTCTAGCCTGCTGGTAGCCTGGTTCTAGCCTGCCGGTAGCCTGGTTCTAGCCTGCTGGTAGCCTGGTTCTAGTCTGGCGATAGCATGGTTCTAGCCTGCTGGTAGCCTGGTTCTAGCCTGCTGGTAGCCTGGTTCTAGCCTGCCGGTAGCCTGGTTCTAGCCTGCTGGTAACCTGGTTCTAGCCTAGGGGTAGCTTGTTTCAAGCCTGCTGGTAGCATGGTTCTAGCCTGCTGGTAGCTTGGTTCTAGCCTGGTGGTAGCCTGGTTCTAGCCTGCTGGTAGCTTGGTTCTAGTCTGCTGGTAGCCTGGTTCTAGCCTGCAGGTAGCCTGGTTCTAGTCTGGTGGTAACCTGGTTCTAGCCTGGCGGTAGGCTGGTTCTAACCTGCTGTAGCCTGGTTCTAACCTGCTGGTAGCCTGGTTCTAGCCTGCTGTTAGCCTGGTTCCAGCCTGGCGGTAGACTGGTTCTAGCCTGCTGGTAGCATGGTTCTAGCCTGCTGGTAGCATGGTTCTAGCCTGCTGGTAGCTTGGTTCTAGCCTAGTAGTAGCCTGGTTCTAGCCTGGCAGTAGCTTGGTTCTAGTCTGCTGGTAGCCTGGTTCCAGTCTGCAGGTAGCCTAGTTCTAGCATGCAGGTAGCTTGGTTCTAGCCTGCTGGTAGCATGGTTCTAGCCTGCTGGTAGCTTGGTTCTAGCCTGGTGGTAGCTTGGTTCTAGTCTGCTGGTAGCTTGGTTCTAGTCTGCTGGTAGCCTGGTTCTAGTCTGCAGATAGTCTGGTTCTAGTCTGGTGGTAACCTGGTTCTAGCCTGGTAGTAGCCTGGTTCTAGCCTGGCAGTAGCTTGGTTCTAGTCTGCTGGTAGCCTGGTTCCAGTCTGCAGGTAGCCTAGTTCTAGCATGCAGGTAGCTTGGTTCTAGCCTGCTGGTAGCATGGTTCTAGCCTGCTGGTAGCTTGGTTCTAGCCTGGTGGTAGCTTGGTTCTAGTCTGCTGGTAGCTTGGTTCTAGTCTGCTGGTAGCCTGGTTCTAGTCTGCAGATAGTCTGGTTCTAGTCTGGTGGTAACCTGGTTCTAGCCTGCTGGTAGCCTGGTTCCAGCCTGGCGATAGACTGGTTCTAGCCTGCTGGTAGCCTGGTTCTAGCCTGCCGGTAGCCTGGTTCTAGCCTGCTGGTAGCCTGGTTCTAGTCTGGCGATAGCCTGGTTCTAGCCTGCTGGTAGCCTGGTTCTAGCCTGCTGGTAGCCTGGTTCTAGCCTGCCGGTAGCCTGGTTCTAGCCTGCTGGTAACCTGGTTCTAGCCTGCTGGTAACCTGGTTCTAGCCTAGGGGTAGCTTGGTTCTAGCCTGCTGGTAGCATGGTTCTAGCCTGCTGGTAGCTTGGTTCTAGCCTGGTGGTAGCCTGGTTCTAGCCTGCTGGTAGCTTGGTTCTAGTCTGCTGGTAGCCTGGTTCTAGCCTGCAGGTAGCCTGGTTCTAGTCTGGTGGTAACCTGGTTCTAGCCTGGCGGTAGGCTGGTTCTAACCTGCTGTAGCCTGGTTCTAACCTGCTGGTAGCCTGGTTCTAGCCTGCTGGTAGCCTGGTTCCAGCCTGGCGGTAGACTGGTTCTAGCCTGCTGGTAGCATGGTTTTAGCCTGCTGGTAGCATGGTTCTAGCCTGCTGGTAGCTTGGTTCTAGCCTGGTAGTAGCCTGGTTCTAGCCTGGCAGTAGCTTGGTTCTAGTCTGCTGGTAGCCTTGTTCTGTCTAATGACACATTAACTACAGAGGTCTAATGACACAGTGACTACAGAGGTCTAATGACAGTGTTATTAGGCCTCTGTAGTCACTGTGTCATTAGGCCTCTGTAGTCACTGTGTCATTAGACCTCTGTAGTCACTGTGTCATTAGACCTCTGTAGTCACTGTGTCATTAGACCTCTGTAGTCACTGTGTCATGTAGTCACTGTGTCATTAAACCTCTGTAGTCACTGTCATTAGGTTTACGTAACCTAGTGACTGGTCAGAATCAGTCCCTCAGTCAGCCCCTTAGTCACGCCATTAGTCTTGATGGTGATTTAAATGTAGGGGAGAGATTAATTTGAGAGTTAATCCAGGGCTAGTATTTATTAGTTAGAGCCACAGAGTTAATCCAGGGCTAGTATTTATTAGTTAGAGCCAGAGAGTTAATCCAGGGCTAGTACTTGTTAGTTAGAACCACAGAGTTAATCCATGGTTAGTACTTGTTAGTTAGAACCACAGAGTTAATCCTGGGCTAGTACTTGTTAGTTAGAGCCAGAGTTAATCCAGGGCTAGTACTTGTTAGTTAGAGACAGAGTTAATCCAGGGCTAGTATTTATTAGTTAGACCCACAGAGTTAATCCAGGGCTAGTACTTGTTAGTTAGAGCCAGAGAGTTAATCCAGGGCTAGTACTTGTTAGTTAGAACCACAGAGTTAATCCTGGGCTAGTACTTGTTAGTTAGAGCCAGAGTTAATCCAGGGCTAGTACTTGTTAGTTAGAACCACAGAGTAAATCCAGGGATAGTACATGTTAGTTAGAGCCAGAGAGTTAATCCAGGGCTAGTATTTATTAGTTAGAGCCAGAGAGTTAATCCAGGGCTAGTATTTATTAGTTAGAGCCAGAGAGTTAATCCAGGGCTAGTACTTGTTAGTTAGAGCCAGAGAGTTAATCCAGGGCTAGTATTTATTAGTTAGATCCAGAGAGTTAATTCAGGGATAGTACTTGTTAGTTAGAGACAGAGTTAATCCAGGGCTAGTACTTGTTAGTTAGAGCCACAGAGTTAATCCAGGACTAGTACTTGTTAGTTAGAGCCACAGAGGTAATCCAGGGCTAGTACTTGTTAGTTAGAGCCACAGAGGTAATCCAGGGCTAGTACTTGTTAGTTAGAGCCACAGAGGTAATCCAGGGCTAGTACTTGTTAGTTAGAGCCACAGAGGTAATCCAGGGCTAGTACTTGTTAGTTAGAGCCACAGAGGTAATCCAGGGATAGTACTTGTTAGTTAGAGACAGAGTTAATCCAGGGCTAGTACTTGTTAGTTAGAGCCACAGAGTTAATCCAGGGCTAGTACTTGTTAGTTAGAGCCACAGAGGTAATCCAGGGCTAGTACTTGTTAGTTAGAGCCACAGAGGTAATCCAGGGCTAGTACTTGTTAGTTAGAGCCACAGAGGTAATCCAGGGCTAGTACTTGTTAGTTAGAGCCACAGAGGTAATCCAGGGCTAGTACTTGTTAGTTAAGAGACAGAGTTAACCCAGGGATAGTACTTGTTAGTTAGAGCCCGAGAGTTAATCCAGGGATAGTACTTGTTAGTTAGAGACAGAGTTAATCCAGGGCTAGTGTTTATTAGTTAGAGACAGAGAGTTAATCCAGGGCTAGTACTTGTTAGTTAGAGCCACAGAGTTAATCCAGGGTTAGTACTTATTAGTTAGAGCCACAGAGTTAATCCAGGGCTAGTACTTGTTAGTTAGAGCCAGATAATGTTGTAAAGAATGGAGTCATTATGATATAGTGTTGAATTGAGTTTTTCTTCTCATTTACTAGCCACTGTATTCTGCCTGTTGTGCTGATGCTAAATTACCTCATTACCATCTGTTACTGTCCTCATCATTCTCTCTCAGCACTTAACCTCTATGGCAGGGGTCGGCAACTGGCAGCCCGCGTGCCAAAATCGGCCTGCCAGTCATTTGTTTTGGGCTCCCCCAAAGCTTTTTGCAAAAAAACATTACAATAATAATTGGTCCAAAAAGACTAAAAACCGCCAGGAATCCAGCGAAAAAAAGAAATTTGATCGTGTCTCAATGTAATCAAGCTATGAAATTACTATGGAACAACTTTTACAAATACAATCTCTTTTTGGGTCAATTTAATTGTGGTCAATTTAGAGTGTACAAATTATTATAATTATGTTCCATTCTCCCAACCATCTGCTCTGACATGAATCAGCCCTAGGCTGAATGTAGTTACCTACCTCTGCTCTATGGTGTGCGTTTCCAAACACATCACAGGAATACTAACAAGTAGTTAGTCATGTTCCAATAGGTTATATTGTCACTGATCAGGGAACCAAATTCAACTCCAAGCTCATAAAGCAGCATCACAGACAGCATGGCACAACCCGTTACCACCCTCAAACTGACGGGCTGGTTGAACGTTTCAGCGAGGTGCTCCAAGTTATTTTGTTCTAAAGTGTGTGGTCCTACTCACCTACAGTATATACAGAGAGAACCTGCTGGAATTGTGGTTAGGGTTATTGTGGTTAGGGAGTGGTAGTTAACTGACCTCTATATACAGTATAGAGACGAGTCACTACTTTCTTCCTAATGCGTGTGGTCCTACTCCATATACAGAGACGAGTAACAGTTGTTCCATTATTAATATGTATATTATATAAGGTTGATATACTCACCTATATACAGAGAGGAGTCTTTCCTCTTAACGTGGTCGTCTATGTAGGACACCCCTAGAGGCTGTACTGGTGTTGCCCCGATCCCCAGCAGTACCTGGGCCCCTATCAGCAGCAGGTACATCATGTTGGTGTTGGACTTGTTCCCACACAGGAAGGCGGAGTCTCTGCCCTCAGTCCTGGTCATGTTGGAACACACATCCCTCCCGTCCTCCGCGTGCCACCCATCCCCGGCCTCATACTCATACTGGTGGGTCAGGAACTCTGGCAGGGCGGAGAGCAGCGCGCCCAGCGCCATGACGAGGCCCCCACAGCCAATCAGACGCGGCCGGTGGGCCTTTGCGCCGAAGTAGCTGACAAATAGGATGAGGGCCAGGTTGCCGATCTCGAAGCTGCTGGCGATCACGCCCACGTCGGCGGACTGGAGGTTGAAGCGGCGCTCCAGGGTGGTCAGAACACTCACCTAGAAACACAATGTTATATCTGTCTATGTAGTGTGGAGGAGAGGGCTATCTGTCTATGTAGTGTGGAGGAGAGGGCTATCTGTCTACGTAGTGTGGAGGAGAGGGCTATCTGTCTATGTAGTGTGGGGGAGAGGGCTATCTGTCTATGTAGTGTGGACGAGAGGGCTATCTGTCTACGTAGTGTGGACGAGAGGGCTATCTGTCTACGTAGTGTGGAGGAGAGGGCTATCTGTACTATGTAGTGTGGAGGAGAGGGCTATCTGTACTATGTAGTGTGGGGGAGAGGGCTATCTGTCTATGTAGTGTGGGGGAGAGGGCTATCTGTCTATGTAGTGTGAACGAGAGGGCTATCTGTCTACGTAGTGTGGAGGAGAGGGCTATTAGTACTATGTAGTGTGGGGGAGAGGGCTATCTGTACTATGTAGTGTGGGGGAGAGGGCTATCTGTCTGTGTAGTGTGGACGAGAGGGCTATCTGTCTATGTAGTGTGGACGAGAGGGCTATCTGTCTACGTAGTGTGGGGGAGAGGGTTATCTGTCTACGTAGTGTGGAGGAGAGGGCTATCTGTCTATGTAGTGTGGGGAGAGGGCTATCTGTCTACGTAGTGTGGAGGAGAGGGCTATCTGTCTATGTGGTGTGGGGGAGAGGGCTATCTGTACTATGTAGTGTGGTGGAGAGGGCTATCTGTCTACGTAGTGTGGGGGAGAGGGCTATCTGTCTACGTAGTGTGGAGGAGAGGGCTATCTGTCTATGTGGTGTGGGGGAGAGGGCTATCTGTACTATGTAGTGTGGGGGAGAGGGTTATCTGTACTATGTAGTGTGGGGGAGAGGGATATCTGTACTATGTAGTGTGGGGGAGTGGGATATCTGTACTATGTAGTGTGGGGGAGAGGGATATCTGTACTATGTAGTGTGGGGGAGAGGGATATCGGTACTATGTAGTGTGGGGGAGAGG
The DNA here is from genome assembly GCF_013265735.2 of Oncorhynchus mykiss. NCBI lineage: Eukaryota > Metazoa > Chordata > Actinopteri > Salmoniformes > Salmonidae > Oncorhynchus > Oncorhynchus mykiss. The sequence continues at coordinate 234,558 of NC_048590.1, read as the reverse complement.
GATATCTGTACTATGTAGTGTGGGGGAGAGGGATATCTGTACTATGTAGTGCGGGGGAGAGGGATATCTGTACTATGTAGTGTGGGGGAGAGGGCTATCTGTCTATGTAGTGTGGGGGAGAGGGATATCTGTAGTATGTAGTGTGGGGGAGAGGGATATCTGTAGTATGTAGTGTGGGGGAGAGGGCTATCTGTCTATGTAGTGTGGGGGAGAGGGATATCTGTACTATGTAGTGTGGGGGAGAGAGATATCTGTACTATGTAGTGTGGGGGAGAGAGATATCTGTACTATGTAGTGTGGGGGAGAGGGATATCTGTAATTTGTAGTGTGGGGGAGAGGGATATCTGTACTATGTAGTGTGGGGGAGACGAGGAGCCTATAAGGTTGACATATCAAATCACACTTTATTTGTCACATGCGCTGAACACAACCTCTTATTAAGAACCTGCTTGTTAAGTAAGCATTTCACTGTAAGGTCTACCTACACCTGTTGTATTCAGCATTTCACTGTAAGGTCTACCTACACTTGTTGTATTCAGCATTTCACTGTAAGGTCTACCTACACTTGTTGTATTCAGCATTTCACTGTAAGGTCTACTACACCTGTTGTATTCAGCATTTCACTGTAAGGTCTACCTACACTTGTTGTATTCAGCATTTCACTGTAAGGTCTACTACACCTGTTGTATTCAGCATTTCACTGTAAGGTCTACCTACACCTGTTGTATTCAGCATTTCACTGTAAGGTCTACCTACACTTGTTGTATTCAGCGTTTCACTGTAAGGTCTACCTACACCTGTTGTATTCAGCATTTCACTGTAAGGTCTACCTACACCTGTTGTATTCAGCATTTCACTGTAAGGTCTACCTACACCTGTTGTATTCAGCATTTCACTGTAAGGTCTACCTACACCTGTTGTATTCAGCATTTCACTGTAAGGTCTACCTACACCTGTTGTATTCGGTGCATGTGACAATACAATTTGATTTGATCTAGGGCCTACTGGTCAACATTTGGGTTCTAATATCATGATCTACATCTATTATTGAATAATGTGGCGATTTAGTAAGTAGAGGAGACTAAACTGAATACTTTTAGACTTTAACTCAAGTTGGATTTTACTTGGTGACTTTTTCTATTAAGGTATCTTTACTTTTACTCAAGTATGACAATTGGGTACTTTTTCCACCACTTGTGGTTAGGGGGCTTGGACATAAGGGGACACTATTAATTGTACACTAAGCACTGCACTACAGACCAGCCCAACACCTCAAATCAAATTGCCCACATCTGCATTATTGAAAATATGTCAACTGAAATTAGGAGGGGGGGGTCTGGTGGTACAACAACAGTTATTCAACAAGTCTATTATGCACCATGCGTATCATAGCCCCAGCTAGTTCCAACAGTTATTCAACAAGTCTATTATGCACCATGCGTATCATAGCCCCAGCTAGTTCCAACAGTTATTCAACAAGTCTATTATGCACCATGCGTATCATAGCCCCAGCTAGTTCCAACAGTTATTCAACAAGTCTATTATGCACCATGCGTATCATGGCCCCAGCTAGTTCCAACAGTTATTCAACAAGTCTATTATGCACCATGCGTATCATAGCCCCAGCTAGTTCCAACAGTTATTCAACAAGTCTATTATGCACCATGCGTATCATAGCCCCAGCTAGTTCCAACAGTTATTCAACAAGTCTATTATGCACCATGCGTATCATGGCCCCAGCTAGTTCCAACAGTTATTCAACAAGTCTATTATGCACCATGCGTATCATAGCCCCAGCTAGTTCCAACAGTTATTCAACAAGTCTATTATGCACCATGCGTATCATAGCCCCAACTAGTTCCAACAGTTATTCAACAAGTCTATTATGCACCATGCGTATCATAGCCCCAGCTAGTTCCAACAGTTATTCAACAAGTCTATTATGCACCATGCGTATCATAGCCCCAGCTAGTTCCAACAGTTATTCAACAAGTCTATTATGCACCATGCGTATCATAGCCCCAGCTAGTTCCAACAGTTATTCAACAAGTCTATTATGCACCATGCGTATCATAGCCCCAGCTAGTTCCAACAGTTATTCAACAAGTCTATTATGCACCATGCGTATCATGGCCCCAGCTAGTTCCAACAGTTATTCAACAAGTCTATTATGCACCATGCGTATCATAGCCCCAGCTAGTTCCAACAGTTATTCAACAAGTCTATTATGCACCATGCGTATCATAGCCCCAACTAGTTCCAACAGTTATTCAACAAGTCTATTATGCACCATGCGTATCATGGCCCCAGCTAGTTCCAACAGTTATTCAACAAGTCTATTATGCACCATGCGTATCATAGCCCCAGCTAGTTCCAACAGTTATTCAACAAGTCTATTATGCACCATGCGTATCATAGCCCCAGCTAGTTCCAACAGTTATTCAACAAGTCTATTATGCACCATGCGTATCATGGCCCCAGCTAGTTCCAACAGTTATTCAACAAGTCTATTATGCACCATGCGTATCATGGCCCCAGCTAGTTCCAACAGTTATTCAACAAGTCTATTATGCACCATGCGTATCATGGCCCCAGCTAGTTCCAACAGTTATAATCAAAAGCAGTGTTGGTTTATCTGCAGGTTCATACTGATGAGGCCTGTCATAAATACGGTATCGGCCATGTGATGCTGGTGCTCCACTGGTGAATACCACCTGCCTGCCTCACGACAGAGGCCCATCATCTGTTAAGAAGATGTAGCCTAACTGCCATCAAAATACACATTTTATACTGAGACCAGATGTCACCTGGTGAACCGGTCAAAAACGTGTTTGTGCGTTGTTACGTGTCGTGGCAACCATTCTACTGGTGCAGTCTCTTAGCCTGATGCGTCTGCGTTATAAATCAATGGACAGTGGAAATTGGAAGGCTCCGTGATATGAGCCTGATTTCATGTGAACACAAAACAACACCGCCGGCGACATTGTTGTGCATGAATGTTGATTCTGGCGAGCTCCGTGTGTAAGGGCCACTTGACCTAACGTCACGGTTTCTCACCAAAAGAAAATCGCCTACATCGCATGTGAAGGGGAACAAACATGATTTCCCATCACTGGAAGGTTGGGACGTTCGACAGCGTTCTGAGAGGATAACTTACCAGATACGCGCCAACCGTCCCCTGCGCCAGCATCAGCGCACATTCCGATACTAGAAATATTTTGATATTAGAAAAACATGAAGTATGTTTCTGGTTATCATCGTGTTCGGGGTCTTCGGTACTCCTCTCTGTACAGATCTGATTTTTCACCTGCATCCTTTCAGAAAAGGTACGGCTGGAAGCTACACAGATCCAGTCTAATGATGACCATTTCCAGCGATATAACTTAGTCTATTGCAGGAGAACCAGCTGTCACTAGCCGGTTCGAATTATTAACCCTGCTACAGTATGTCCACACACCATAAACATGGTCGGAAAACGGCAATGCATTATTCTGAAGACCTTATTGGTCTGGTGGGTCCGGGCGGCTTCTAAACATCCCTGGTGCGTCGACTCAGCTCCAGCAGGAATGAATGCGCCCCCCATCAGACGTAACGTTGAAGGACATTGTTTTTTCCACCGACGGTATATTGATATCTCTAACCGCGGCAATTATCAAATTCCATAACAGCGGAACGTCAGAATCCAGGTCTCCATATCGTGCAGGTTGTTTTTCACAGAGAAATGCAATGATCACACACCGTACCGTGCGTGTTGCGTTACTACGTAGCCTCCTCTCTCAGTGCAGCTGGATAACCTGCATCAAAATACCAGCCCCAAGCTCTCTCTCTCTGCCCCTCTTTCTCTCTGCCTATTTCGCTCTCTGCCTATTTCTCTCCCTTTCTCTGCCCATTTCTCTAGCTCACTGCTCTCCCTTCCATCTCTATCACATCTTAAATTTAAGTAGTCCATCCATTCCTGACTATATTAAACTTTACGAGATTACCCAGACTATTTACATTGCCTGCCCCCCTGTTTTTACACTGCTGCTACTCACTGTTTCTTATCTATGCAGTCACTTTACCCCTACCTACATGTACAAATTACCTCGACTAACCTGTACCCCCAACTGGGTATCGGTACCCCCTGTATATATCCTTGGTATTGTTATTTTATTGTGTTACCTTTTATTTTATATTTTAATTTATTTTATTTTGTAAATATTATTTAGTAAATATATTTATTGAACTGAATTGTTGGTTAAGAGCTTGTAGAGTAAGCATTTCACGGTACAACACCTGTTGTATTCGGCCCATGTGACAAATACAATTTGATTGTGTCCAAGTATTGATTTTCTACATTTGTATTTGTATTTATTAGGGATCCCCATTGCCAAGGCAACAGCTACTCTGTACCTGTGTGTGTGTGTCTCTTCACAGTCCCCGCTGTTCCATATGGTGTATTTTTATGTTTTTTTAAATCGGATTCTACTGCTTGCATCTGTTACCTCCTAAATAGATCCACAGACAATGCAATCGACATCGCACTGCAAACTGCCCAATTCCACCTGGAAAAGAGAATACCTCTGTAAGAATGCTGTTCATTGACTAAAACTTAGCCTTCAACACCATAGTAACCTCCAAACTCATCATTAAGCTCGGGGCCCTTGGTCTGAGCCCCACCCTGTGCTACTGGGTCCTGGACTTCCTGACGGGCCGCCCCACAGGAAGGCTAAAAACATAATCAAGGACACCAACCACCCAAGCCATGGCCTGTTCACCCCGCTACTATCCAGAAGGCTAGGTCAGTACAGGTGCATCAAAGCTGGCACCAAGAGACTGAAAAACATCTTCTATGTCAAGGCCATCACACTGTTAAATAGCCATCACTAGCCGGCTACCACCCGGTTACTCAACCCTGCACCTTAGAGGCTGCTGCCCTGTATACATATGTAGCAGTGTGATGTTGTTCCCCTAGATTATGCACCAAGTTGCACACAAGGACCAGTTCAAATAGGCCAGGTCAAGAGGGGATGTTAATAATTTGATAATAATAATGTGTGTACAAACACTTTTCATATCAATATTGTACATACATGTGATTGTAAAAGTTTTGTATATTTTGGTTTGGCCCATTGCGGGTATCTGTATTTCCATACCCCCTTATTGTTCTCTTTTGCCTGACCTTCAGCTAGCAAGGTATGTTGTTCTTGGCTCCGAAATTGTTCAATATAAAACCGTCATAATGTTACACAATGTACTGTTATGCTACCATAAGTTTGTTACAATGTGGACAACATAAAGATTTATGTTAACAAGTTTCACAAAGCTCCCTAACTAGGGTATCTATTGTAACTTGTGAGTACTTGGGACAGTGTTTGAGTGAGTGTCCATGTGCTTGCTCAGGTGCCTGAGAGCTATGACTGCGCCAAGGGTTAACATAATGTGTGTTGTCTCTTCGTGTGCAGGTATGTCTTTATGTTGTCTGAATTATGTTCTGTCTCTTCGTGTGCAGGTATGTCTTTATGTTGTCTGAATGATGTTCTGTATCATTTTACTGGTATTGTATGGTGTGCTGTTGTACATTGAATGTGTGTTGTCTCTTCGTGTGCAGGTATGTCTTTATGTTGTCTGAATGATGTTCTGTATCATTTTACTGGTATTGTATGGTGTGCTGTTGTGCACGCAGCACCTGTTATTTCCTTTTGGTTATCTTTTGCCTGACCTCCAGCTAGCAAGGTGCCTGAGAGCTAGGACCACGCCAAGGGTTAACATAATGTGTGTTGTCTCTTTGTGTGCAGGGCAAATAAAAATAATTCAACTAGCAGACCTTCAGTTGTGGCAGCGTCCTAATTAAAATGACACAACGCAGAGTGTTGGTCTGTAGTGACGCCTCTAGCACTGAGAAGCATGACCAACTGGCAAGTGTCTTCACTGACATTTTCAACCTGTCCCTGTCCGAGACTGTAAAACCAACACGTTTTAAGCAGACCACCCTAGTGTTCTTGGGCACAGGGACTAAGGTAACCTGCCTAAATGACTACCGACCTGTAGCACTCACGTCTGTAGCGATGAAGTGCATTGAAAGGCTGGTCATGGCTCACATCAACACCATCATCCCAGAAACCCTAGACCCACTCCAATTTGCATACCACCATAACAGATCCACAGATGATGCAATCTCTTTGCACTCCACACTGCCCTTTCCCACATGGACAAAAGGAACATCTGCGTGAGAATGCTATTCATTGACTACAGCTCAGCGTTCAACACCATAGTGCCGTCAAAGCTCATCACTAAGCTAAGGACCCTGGGACTAAACACCTCCCTCTGCAACTGGATCCTGGACTTCCTGACGGGCCGCCCCCAGTTGGTAAGGGTAGGTAACAACACATCCGGCAAGCTGATCCTCAACACAGGGGTCTCTCAGCGGTGCGTGCTCAGTCCCCTCCTGTACTCCTTGTTCACTCATGACTGCACGGCCAGGTATGACTCCAACACCATTAAGTTTGCAGATGACAACAGTGGTAGGCCTGATCACCGACAACGATGAGACTATAGGGAGGAGGTCAGAGACCTGGCCGTGGGGGCCAGGACAACAACCTCTCCCTCAACGTGATCAAGACAAAGGAGATGATTGTGGACTACAGGAAAAAGAGGACAGAGCACACCCCCATTCTCATCGACGGAGCTGTAGTGAAGCAGGTTGAGAGCTTCAAGTTCCTTGGTGTCCATATCACCAACAAACTAACATGGTCCAAGCACACCAAGACAGTTGTGAAGAGGGCACAACAAAACCTATTTCCCCTCAGGAAACTGAAAAGATTTGGCATGGGTCCTCAGATCCTCAAAAGGTTCTACAGCTGCACAATCGAGAGCATCCTGGTTGCATCACCGTCTGGTATGGCAACTGCTCGGCCTCCGACCGCAAGGCACTACAGAGCGTAGTGCATACGGCCCAGTACATCACTGGGGCAAAGCTCCCTGCCATCCAGGACATCTATACCAGGCGGTGTCAGAGGAAGGCCCTAAAAATTGTCAAAGACTCCAGCCATCCTAGTCATAGACTGTTCTCTCTGCTACCGCACGGCAAGCGGTACTGGAGCGCCAAGTCTAGGTCCAAGAGGCTTCTAAACAGCTTCTACATCCAAGCCATAAGACTCCTGAACATCTAATCAAATGGCTACCCAGACTATTTGCAATGCCACCCCCCTCCTCTTTTACACCGCTGCTACTCTCTGTTGTTATCATGTATACAGTCACTTTAATAACTCTACCTACATGTACATATTACCTCAATTACCTCAACTAACCGGTGCCCCTGTACCGGTACTCCCCTGTATATAGTATCGCTATTGTATAGGTCAAAAACTCTATTTTATTTGTTGGTGTAGATGGCCAAGGAAGTTGCACAGAACTTCCCCAACATCCCCTCCCAAATTGATATGGAACCTTCAAAAACACATGGAGCAACTGCAAAAATAAATGGCTGAGGATATACTAAAAATGTCTGGTATGTAATGACAAAGTAAATGTGAATTCTTTATTTTTATGTAGTTGGGACAGCCATATGTTCAGTTCATACCTATGATTTCGGAGTTCAACAAAGCCAACAACTGCTTCATGTGTGCCACTGATAAAGAACCTGGATGTGGCCCAAAGACTGACTGGGTTAGTAACTTTATTTAACATGTTTATAATCTTTTGACAACAGTAACGGCATGTCAGACAATTCACGATATAACACAATGGATGGATAATTTGTAATTCGTCATACTGCATTAATATTTGATATTATTTATAACGTGTTCCGCTTTGTTTTGATTGGATGTTTTGCATGCCAACGGTGGTTCCATGTGCTGTAACTAGGAATGAAGACAAAAGGGTTCAACATAGGAAATAACACAAACTGGAAGTGCAGTCTTTGTTGTTGAAAACGTATGCTATGCCCCATCCACACTGAAGAGGCTCTGAAATGTACATCAACCAGGGATAAAGAGAAAGTTAACATTGTGAAATGTTTCATGCTTAATTGAAGTTAAGTGTCTGTTGACATGTTGGAAAAGATTAAAGGTCTACAATTTCTGTTTAATTTGTCAATATTCCATTTTTATTCATTGATTTACTGGCCCCCATTACTGTGGTTACATGTATTGACCAGACTACCTCACCAGCTCACTCTCCATCCCTGTTCAGTATATGTATTGTCCAGACTACCTCACCAGCTCACTCTCCATCCCTGCTTTGGACAATTATTAGCATGACTCTCGTACTTTGCCCTTTTCCTTTATGGTTGATATTAACGACGAAAGGAGATATTATCTGTCTCTGTCCTATTGTGTACCACTGTTAAATACTGTGGAAAAATAAAAAACTGGGAAAATAAGTACTGTAACGGTTCTCTTGTTGTGGAGTAGAGGCGGACCAAAACGCAGCGTGGTGGTTGTTCATTGTAGTTTAATGAAGACACTATACATGAACAAACTAACGAAAACAAGAAACGTGAGAACTCAAAACAGCCCAATCTGGTGTAAACACAAAGACAGGAACAATCACCCACAAACACACAGTGAAACCCAGGCTACCTAAATATGGTTCCCAATCAGAGACAATGACGAACACCTGCCTCTGATTGAGAACCATATCAGGCCGAACATAGAACTAGACCAAAACATAGAAAAACAAACATAGACTGCCCACCCAACTCACGCCCTGACCATACTAAATAAATACAAAAACAAAGGAAATAGAGGTCAGAACGTGACAGGACCCCCCCCCAAAGGTGCGGACTCCGGCCGCAAAACCTTGACCTATAGGGGAGGGTCTGGGTGGGCGTCTGTCCGCGGTGGCGGCTCTGGCGCGGGACGCGGACCCCACTTCGCCATTGTCTCAGTCCGCCTTATTGTCCGCCTCCGTGGCTTACTCACCATGCCCACCCCTTTCAATGACCCCACTGGACAGAGGGGCTGCTTGGGACAGAGGGGCAGCTTCTCGGGACAGAGGGACAGCTGCTCGGGACAGAGGGACAGCTGCTCGGGACAGAGGGACAGCTGCTCGGGACAGAGGGACAGCTGCTCGGGACAGAGGGACAGCTGCTCGGGACAGAGGGACAGCTGCTCCGGGCGGAGGGGCTCTAGCGGCCCCTGGCTGACTGGCGGCCCCTGGCTGACTGGCGGCACTGGCGGCCCCTGGTTGACTGGCGGCGCTGGCGCTGGGCTGACTGGCGGCACTGGTGGCCCCTGGTTGACTGGCGGCACTGGCGGCCCCTGGCTGACTGGCGGCACTGGCGGCCCCTGGCTGACTGGCGGCACTGGCGGCCCCTGGCTGACTGGCGGCACTGGCGGCCCCTGGCTGACGGGCGGCATTGGCGGCTCCTGGCAGACGGGCGGCACTGGCGGCGCTGGGCAGACGGGCGGCACTGGCGGCGCTGGGCAGACGGGCGGCACTGGCGGCGCTGGGCAGACGGGCGGCACTGGCGGCGCTGGGCAGACGGGCGGCGCTGGGCAGACGGGCGGCGCTGGCGGCGCTGGCGGCGCTGGGCAGACGGGAAGCTCCGATGGCGCCGGGCAGACGCGAAGCTCTGGCAGAGGCGCCGGGCAGACGGGAAGCTCCGGCAGAGGCGCCGGACAGGCGGGAGGCTCCGGCAGAGGCGCCGGACAGGCGGGAGGCTCCGGCAGAGGCGCCGGACAGGCGGGAGGCTCCGGCAGAGGCGCCGGACAGGCGGGAGGCTCCGGCAGAGGCGCCGGACAGGCGGGAGGCTCCGGCAGCGGCGCCGGACAGGCGGGAGGCTCCGGCAGCGGCGCCGGACAGGCGGGAGGCTCCGGCAGAGGCGCCGGACAGGCGGGAGGCTCCGGCAGAGGCGCCGGACAGACGGGAGGCTCCGGCAGAGGCGCCGGACAGACGGGAGGCTCCGGCAGAGGCGCCGGACAGGCGGGAGGCTCCGGCAGCGCTGGAGAGGAGGAAGGCTCTGGACGGATGGGCCGGAGAGACAGCCTGGTACGGGGAGCTGCCACCGGAGGGCTGGGGTGTGGAGGTGGTGACGGATAGACCGGGCCGTGCAGGCGCACTGGAGCTCTTGAGCACCGAGCCTGCCCAACCTTACCCGGTTGAATGGTCCCGGTCGCCCTGCCAGTGCGGCGAGGTGGAATAGCCCGCACTGGGCTATGCAGGCGAACCGGGGACACCGTGCGCAAGGCTGGTGCCATGTAAGCCGGCCCAAGGAGACGCACTGGAGACCAGATGCGCAGAGCCGGCTTCATGGCACTTGGCTCGATGCCCACTCTAGCCCGGCCGATACGCGGAGCTGGAATGTACCGCACCGGGCTGTGCACCCGCACTGGGGACACCGTGCGCTCCACAGCATAACACGGTGCCTGCCCGGTCTCTCTAGCCCACCGGTAACCACAGGAAGTTGGCTCAGGTCTCCTACCTGGCGTAGCCATACTCCCTGTTAGCCCCCCCCCAATAAATTTTTGGGGCTGACTCCCGGGCTTCCATCCACGACGCCGCGCTGCCTCCTCATACCAGCGCCTCTCCGCTTTCGCCGCCTCCCGTTCTTCCTTGGGGCGGCGATACTCTCCTGGCTGAGCCCAAGGTCCTTTACCGTCTAATTCGTCCTCCCATGTCCATACCTCCTCGCGCTGCTCCTGCTGCTGCTTTCTCCTTTGCCCATTACCACACCGCTTGGTCCTGTTGTGGTGGGTGATTCTCTTGTTGTGGAGTAGAGGCGGACCAAAACGCAGCGTGGTGGTTGTTCATTGTAGTTTAATGAAGACACTATACATGAACAAACTAACGAAAACAAGAAACGTGAGAACTCAAAACAGCCCAATCTGGTGTAAACACAAAGACAGGAACAATCACCCACAAACACACAGTGAAACCCAGGCTACCTAAATATGGTTCCCAATCAGAGACAATGACGAACACCAGCCTCTGATTGAGAACCATATCAGGCCGAACATAGAACTAGACCAAAACATAGAAAAACAAACATAGACTGCCCACCCAACTCACGCCCTGACCATACTAAATAAATACAAAAACAAAGGAAATAGAGGTCAGAACGTGACAAGTACTTAGAACTACCAATTATTATGGATAAATACTAAAGAAAAGGGTAAACACAACACTGGACTGAACCCCCTAATTTTCAAACTAATATTAATGTAACGTAAACTCACCCCATTCCATACAAACGTGCTTAACCGCGACATTCAAACGAGGCTACAAAGAAAACTAATGGGACTGTAGCGACTGTGTTGACTTCAAAATCGGGGGCGTGAACTACGTTTCTATTCAAGTGTTGATCGACATGGTAATGGTTCCATAGTACTGGAGAAAAGTTGAAAAAACTGACCTTCCGTTACATCTTGACGTGTCATGTCGTAACGTACAGCACGCATAAAGCAACTATTTCTGTCTTACAATCTCTCTCCACCAGGTGTAGCACTTCTATCATCCTTTAAAAACAAGAAATGGACAGTAAGTAAGGGGGGGATACCTAGTCATGTTTTGCTTCATAATTGCATGCGATCATCATTCTCAAAGCCGCTGTTTACTTCTAAGATCACTTTGGCACTGCCCTAAAACCCGATTCAAATTCGACACAAACGTTCAAATAGGTATGTAATGACACATTATATAAACTATTTATAGTGTTTTATTTACATTTTAGAGGCGATAAGGTGATAAGTTGGACAGATCTAGTGAAAAAAGCTATTTTCCCACACGACATCTGTCCTTCTCACTATCACGCATTAGTTTCGCTTCCCCACCCGCCATTTTTAAAAAGACCAGACAGGGCTCATTGCCTGCTTGAATTATGCAGAAACGGGCAGAGTTTAGGTCATGTAATTGATTTTGTTGGAAAGGGGAGAAATTGTGCTTTACAATGGTATTGACATTACAGTGATCTGGAAGTATTACGTTTTTGGGGCGCTAAAATAAGGGCAATTGTACGGACCAAGGCGATGTACGAGTTTACGTTACAACAATATAGAAGATACATGACTAGAGGTTATGTAATATGGGTGCATATCCACTGCATGCTTCTTAGGTGTGCAATTGACATGACCAAGGGGCTTTTGCAAATTTGAAACTATGAAAAATGTATGTTACACCTCGTGATTTTACAGTACACAAACAAGAGTGTGCAAAATAGAAGGGTAGTCAGCGGACATTAGGTCACATGACCAAGGAGCTATTGAAATTTTACATTTTGAAAAATGCATGTAAACCCCTGTGAGATGAAAATGGACAAACTGAAGCGTGTGCAGTGTGTGTCTATGCCATCGGGTTAGCTACAACCAGTTTTGAAAGTGTTTGGAGTAATGGTTAAAGAGCTATTGAAATTTGAAAAATGTGATTTGTCACTATGTTGACGGTCCCTAACTGCTGTTGCTGGACGTAAGGAAAACTACAGGCGAATATCCTTCGAATATCCAACCTGAAACTGTCTTTACCTCGGTCTCTCAACACCTGTTGAATACGCCCGGTGTCAGTAAACGTTGGCAAAACATACATTGTTGCCAGCATCACAGTTGCAGTCACCTACGCTCTGGATAACATGAAACCAGCCTAACCAGCTCTGCTAGGGCGAGTAAAATGGTCAGTGAACGGTTGTCTCACGGTAGCCAGTTATCTCTCTCGTTAGCCAGTTATCTCTCTCTGTAGCCAGTTATCTCTCTCGGTAGCCAGTTATATCTCTAGTTATCTCTCTCGGTAGCCAGTTCGCTTGAGCGCATGACGGTTGGTTCCACGCAGCAGAGTAAAGGGAGGCGTTGTTGTCATGACGACTCTACACAACTCACCGGAAAGAAATGTGTTGCAAGGTCAGTGCTTTACGGGATCATTTTCAACTTCAACTGGGGATGTCCCGAAGATCCAAATTAGCAAGGATCATATGTTAAGGACGGGCTTTGGTTATCCAATTTCTGACGTGAAAGGTAATAGTAACTTCAAAGTGAACAATGAAGCCAAATGTAATTTTATTTTGTGTCGACAGTATATTAACTAGCAAGTACTTCTGTGTCTCTTGTCAGAAGAGTCTTGAGAAAAGTCTGTGTGTAAAGCTTCACAATGTTTGTTTCCAATGCCACTGATGCTAACGTAACGTTAGCTAATAAGGAGACAAACGACACTAGCTAGCAACTCGGGTAAGAAAACTTTCCAATCAATGTTAAGTCAGAACACTCTTGATTGGTTGATCGATCAAAAGGGGTATGATGACATCAGTATTTAACCTTCCCAGGTATTGATGACATTACGACATATCCGCTTTCTCAGCAGGATGCCAGTATACATCAGAAAAGGGCCTGCAGATATCCCCGAGCCCCCCGACAGCAGCCACGGTGATGACGAGGAGTTGTTCCTGAGTGACCCGGATCAACTCCAGGACCAGCTTCCCCAGCCGTTCAGAATGATAGACAAGGTCCTGGACAGACTTGTAGACAGGGCATGGGACTTCATCTCACAGAGAGAAACTGTCAGGGTCACAGAGCAAGCTATTAAAACTATACCCGTTATGCAGGTCTCAGGGGACGTAAAGGTACTAACCCATATATTTTCTCATTTATCTTCTTTTAGCCTTATAAACTTCTGTTATGTTATTGACATGATGAAACTTGATGCATAAAACCCAGTCTAATTGTGTTCACCACATGATAGTCCAACACATATCCTGTGTTTGTTCTCAGCTCCCTGTGAGGACCAACTGCGTGGCCTGCTCTGAGGATGGCAGGTACATCTTCCTGGGTCACCCCCACGGGCTGTCTGTTATGGCTCAGCCTCAGGGTATCACCACCTCCTCCTCTTCCTCTCCCTACTGTGTGCCAGTATGGCAGGAGGACCAGGTAGAGATCACCTCTCTTCACATCACCTGTCTGGGGGAGATGGTCTACCTGCTGGCATCCCTGGATGATATGGGTAACACCACACATTTAAACAGAACACTATTATATCATATGTCTATGGGTAACACCACACATTTAAACAGAACATTATTATATCATATGTCTATGGTAACACCACAGAATTACACTATTATATCATATGACTATGGGTAACACCACACATTTAAACAGAACATTATTATATCATATGTCTATGGTAACACCACAGAATTACACTATTATATCATATGACTATGGGTAACACCACACATTTAAACAGAACACTATTATATCATATGTCTATGGTAACACCACATAATTACACTATTATATCATATGTCTATGGTAACACCACATAATTACAGTATTATACCATATGTCTATGGTAACACCACAGAATTACACTATTATATCATATGTCTATGGTAACACCACATAATTACAGTATTATACCATATGTCTATGGTAACACCACAGAATTACACTATTATATCATATGTCTATGGTAACACCACAGAATTACACTATTATATCATATGTCTATGGTAACACCACAGAATTACACTATTATATCATATGTCTATGGGTAACACCACAGAAATACACTATTATATTGTATGTCTATGGGTAACACCAAAACTATTCTAGTTGTTCTTTCTATCTCCTCACCCACCTCCTCCTCTCCCTCATCCATCTCCTCTCCCTCCTCTTCTATGAACTCCTCACCCACCTCCTCCTCTCCCTCATCCATCTCCTCTCCTTCCTCTTCTACCAATTCCTCACCCACCTCCTCTCCCTTATCCATCTCCTCTTCCTCCAACTCCTCACCTCCTTCCCCTCTTCCTCTACTTCTTCCTCTTACACCTCCTCATCTGACTGTAGGTGTTGCCAGACTGTTTGCTTATTACTCAGAAACCAGCCACCTGATAAAAGTCATGAATGAAACAGTAAGTTTGGTCTTTATTTTTTCCATTGGCTCATTCATCCCCCCTCCATCCCTCCTCTATCCTCTCCCCTGTAAATGTTCCCCAGGTCGTTGCTGGAAATGAGTGTTCTCAGTCAACTGATCTGGTAAAATAAGGGTTAAGTAAAAAATAAATCATTATTTAATGACCATTTTGATTCAGTTTTGTTTTTATCGCAATATGTTATTGTTAGGAATTCAGTTAGTCAGTTTTCCATTATAACATCCCACCATTAGGGGGCAGCATTCAGAAGGTACTTTGAGCACCAGCAAGGCTAGATAAAGGAGTATGTAGCTCACAGGTGTGAGTGAGGTTAGTGCTATCCGGAATCCTTGGGACTAGGGCTGTGGCAGTCATTACATTTTGTCAGCCGGTAACTGTCATGCAAATGACTGCCGGGCTTACGGTAATTCACCTTTAATTAACATAAACACATGTAGCATCTCCAGGCCTCCACGCATACAAGCCGCTGATGTGCACCTTTTTTAAGAAAAGTCCATTTAATATCTATAATTTATTTTAGACAGGTCTAAAGAAACATTATGATATGAAGAGTAAAGGTATTTCAGGAGAACAGAATAGCATTTTTGATGTTTTTCTGCAAAGTGTAATATGCGGTAGGCTATTATATAACAGCACAATCATTTTATTAAATCCTGTAATTTTTGGGGGGCTTGGGCTCATGTATAGGTCGAGGAGTACTCATCAGCTTGGGCTCATGTATAGGCCGAGGAGTACTCATCAGCTTGGGCTCATGTATAGGCCAGAGGAGTACTCATCAGCTTGGGCTCATGTATAGGCCAGAGGAGTACTCATCAGCTTGGGCTCATGTATAGGCCGAGGAGTACTCATCAGCTTGGGCTCATGTATAGGCCTGAGGAGTACTCATCAGCTTGAGCTCATGTATAGGCCTGAGGAGTACTCATCAGCTTGGGCTCATGTATAGACCTGAGGAGTACTCATCAGCTTGGGCTCATGTATAGGCCCGAGGAGTACACATCAGCTTGCGCTCATGTATAGGCCGAGGAGTACAGCTTGGGCTCATGTCGCCAATGTCCAGTAGACCCTGCCACATACCTCTGGTAAGGTAGTAGTTTTGGAATTGTTAGTTAGATTACTCGTTGGTTATTACTGCATTGTCGGAACTAGAAGAACAAGCATTTCGCTACACTCGCATTAACATCCGCTAACCATGTGTATGTGACAAATAGATTTGATTTGAGCTTGGACTCATGTATAGGCCGAGGAGTACTCATCAGCTTGGGCTCATGTATAGGCCGAGGAGTACTCATCAGCTTGGGCTCATGTATAGGCCGAGGAGTACTCATCAGCTTGGGCTCATGTATAGGCCGAGGAGTACTCATCAGGTTGGGCTCATGTATAGGCCGAGGAGTACTCATCAGCTTGCGCTCATGTATAGGCCTGAGGAGTACTCATCAGCTTGGGCTCATGTATAGGCCGAGGAGTACTCATCAGCTTGGTCTCATGTATAGGCCTGAGGAGTACTCATCAGCTTGGGCTCATGTATAGGCCTGAGGAGTACTCATCAGCTTGGGCTCATGTATAGGCCTGAGGAGTACTCATCAGCTTGGGCTCATGTATAGGCCGAGGAGTACTCATCAGCTTGGGCTCATGTATAGGCCGAGGAGTACTCATCAGCTTGGGCTCATGTATAGGCCGAGGAGTACTCATCAGCTTGGGCTCATGTATAGGCCTGAGGAGTACTCATCAGCTTGGGCTCATGTATAGGCCAAGGAGTACTCATCAGCTTGGGCTCATGTATAGGCCGAGGAGTACTCATCAGCTTGGGCTCATGTATAGACCTGAGGAGTACTCATCAGCTTGGGCTCATGTAAAGGCCTGAGGAGTATGCATCAGGTCTAATATGCAGATTGGTGTTCTACATGCAGCATCTTAAATGCTTTGAATGAATCATCACCTTAGAAAGGCTGTCCATGTAGTTGTTTGCCTTTGAAACAACATCCAATGACCATGTTTTCCACTCAGTTTCAACCTGTTGAAGTTATTTCTTCAAATTGATCAATCACAGTGAGTTCAAACAATGTAGCCTAATTTAATTTTAAAAGTATGATACTGTTTTGATGACAAGGGTTTGATGCGATTTTTCGATTTCATTTGCATTGATGTCAGAGTGATTACTGGGACAATAGAGCCCTGAGTACCAGACCATTAGGGACCTGATGGAGGGACAATATAGCCCTGAGTACCAGGCCATTAGGACCTGATGGAGGGACAATAGACCCCTGAATACCAGACCATTAGGGACCTGATGGAGGGACAATATAGCCCTGAGTACCAGGCCATTAGGTCCTGATGGAGGGACAATAGACAATAGGCCCTGTCATTAGCAAGGTGGGTACTACCAATGCATCAGCGCCATTCATGTACAGAGTAGGAGGAGATTACGATGACTCAGCGGTCAAGGTGACTAGTTGAAGAAAGAAAATATGTAATTGACCCAAACTACTCTTGGAAGCAGCTCAGGATAAGAGCGTCTGCTAAATGGGGTAAATGTAAACTTCAATGGGGACGTCCCAAGAATCCCAGATAGCAAGGTCCCTGTCAGTGATTGGCGGGTGATTGCAGAGTCTGAGGTGGAAGGCAATGGACATAGTTTGTCTAGTTGGTTTCATCCCAGTTATCATTAGATTATATCTTATCATGAACCTTTTAATGTGACCAGGATGACCTCAACCAGAGAAGTGTCTGTGTGAAGTTTGAACTGTCCAGAGGAGGAGACTACGGAGCTGCTACCATCAGCTGTAAGGTTTATTACACAACACAGATCATGGTCACACCTCATCTGCATAATGATGAATACACCATCCTGAATATTAAATTACACAGATCATGGTCACATCTCATCTGCATAATGATGAATACACCATCCTGAATATTAAATTACACAACACAGTAATTTATTGATTATCTGTGGTATGAGTATAAACAATATTGTTTCTAGTGGAGTTACAAGTCAAGTGTCCTGGCACCTGGCTTCCCAACAGTTCAAAAGATTGACGAGTGACGGAAGTGATAGTTAGTCCTAGGTATGCAGTCCTTTCCATCTGTTTAGTCCAGTCCTAAGTACAGTATGCAGGCCTTTCCATATGTTTAGTCCAGTCCTAAGTACAGTATGCAGGCCTTTCCATCTGTTTAGTCCAGTCCTAAGTATGCAGGCCTTTCCATCTGTTTAGTCCAGTCCTAAGTACAGTATGCAGGCCTTTTCATGTGTTTAGTCCAGTCCTAAGTACAGTTTGCAGGCCTTTCCATCTGTTTAGTCCAGTCCTAAGTACAGTATGCAGGCCTTTCCATCTGTTTAGTCCAGTCTTAAGTACAGTATGCAGGCCTTTCCATCTGTTTAGTCCAGTCCTAAGTACAGTATGCAGGCCTTTCCATCTGTTTAGTCCAGTCTTAAGTACAGTATGCAGGCCTTTCCATCTGTTTAGTCCAGTCCTAAGTACAGTATGCAGGCCTTTTCATCTGTTTAGTCCAGTCCTAAGTATGCAGGCCTTTTCATCTGTTTAGTCCAGTCCTAAGTACAGTATGCAGGCCTTTTGATCTGTTTAGTCCAGTCCTAAGTATGCAGGCCTTTTCATCTGTTTAGTCCAGTCCTAAGTACAGTATGCAGGCCTTTTCATCTGTTTAGTCCAGTCCTAAGTACAGTATGCAGGCCTTTTGATCTGTTTAGTCCAGTCCTAAGTATGCAGGCCTTTTCATCTGTTTAGTCCAGTCCTAAGTACAGTATGCAGGCCTTTCCATCTGTTTAGTCCAGTCCTAAGTATGCAGGCCTTTTCATCTGTTTAGTCCTAAGTATGCAGGCCTTTCCATCTGTTTAGTCCAGTCCTAAGTACAGTATGCAGGCCTTTCCATCTGTTTAGTCCGGTCCTAAGTACAGTATGCAGGCCTTTTCATGTGTTTAGTCCAGTCCTAAGTACAGTTTGCAGGCCTTTCCATCTGTTTAGTCCAGTCCTAAGTACAGTATGCAGGCCTTTCCATCTGTTTAGTCCAGTCTTAAGTACAGTATGCAGGCCTTTCCATCTGTTTAGTCCAGTCCTAAGTACAGTATGCAGGCCTTTCCATCTGTTTAGTCCAGTCTTAAGTACAGTATGCAGGCCTTTCCATCTGTTTAGTCCAGTCCTAAGTACAGTATGCAGGCCTTTTCATGTGTTTAGTCCAGTCCTAAGTACAGTTTGCAGGCCTTTCCATCTGTTTAGTCCAGTCCTAAGTACAGTATGCAGGCCTTTCCATCTGTTTAGTCCAGTCTTAAGTACAGTATGCAGGCCTTTCCATCTGTTTAGTCCAGTCCTAAGTACAGTATGCAGGCCTTTCCATCTGTTTAGTCCAGTCTTAAGTACAGTATGCAGGCCTTTCCATCTGTTTAGTCCAGTCCTAAGTACAGTATGCAGGCCTTTTCATCTGTTTAGTCCAGTCCTAAGTATGCAGGCCTTTTGATCTGTTTAGTCCAGTCCTAAGTATGCAGGCCTTTTCATCTGTTTAGTCCAGTCCTAAGTACAGTATGCAGGCCTTTTCATCTGTTTAGTCCAGTCCTAAGTATGCAGGCCTTTTGATCTGTTTAGTCCAGTCCTAAGTATGCAGGCCTTTTCATCTGTTTAGTCCAGTCCTAAGTACAGTATGCAGGCCTTTCCATCTGTTTAGTCCAGTCCTAAGTATGCAGGCCTTTTCATCTGTTTAGTCCTAAGTATGCAGGCCTTTTCATCTGTTTAGTCCAGTCCTAAGTACAGTATGCAGGCCTTTCCATCTGTTTAGTCCAGTCTTAAGTACAGTATGCAGGCCTTTCCATCTGTTTAGTCCAGTCTTAAGTACAGTATGCAGGCCTTTCCATCTGTTTAGTCCAGTCCTAAGTACAGTATGCAGGCCTTTCCATCTGTTTAGTCCAGTCTTAAGTACAGTATGCAGGCCTTTCCATCTGTTTAGTCCAGTCCTAAGTACAGTATGCAGGCCTTTTCATCTGTTTAGTCCAGTCCTAAGTATGCAGGCCTTTTCATCTGTTTAGTCCAGTCCTAAGTACAGTATGCAGGCCTTTTGATCTGTTTAGTCCAGTCCTAAGTATGCAGGCCTTTTCATCTGTTTAGTCCAGTCCTAAGTACAGTATGCAGGCCTTTTCATCTGTTTAGTCCAGTCCTAAGTACAGTATGCAGGCCTTTCCATCTGTTTAGTCCAGTCCTAAGTACAGTATGCAGGCCTTTTCATCTGTTTAGTCCAGTCCTAAGTACAGTATGCAGGCCTTTCCATCTATTTAGTCCAGTCCTAAGTACAGTATGCAGGCCTTTCCATCTATTTAGTCCAGTCCTAAGTACAGTATGCAGGCCTTTTCATGTGTTTAGTCCAGTCCTAAGTACAGTTTGCAGGCCTTTCCATCTGTTTAGTCCAGTCCTAAGTACAGTATGCAGGCCTTTCCATCTGTTTAGTCCAGTCTTAAGTACAGTATGCAGGCCTTTCCATCTGTTTAGTCCAGTCCTAAGTACAGTATGCAGGCCTTTCCATCTGTTTAGTCCAGTCTTAAGTACAGTATGCAGGCCTTTCCATCTGTTTAGTCCAGTCCTAAGTACAGTATGCAGGCCTTTCCATCTGTTTAGTCCAGTCCTAAGTATGCAGGCCTTTTGATCTGTTTAGTCCAGTCCTAAGTATGCAGGCCTTTTCATCGGTTTAGTCCAGTCCTAAGTCTGTATGCAGGCCTTTTCATCTGTTTAGTCCAGTCCAAAGTACAGTATGCAGGCCTTTCCATCTGTTTAGTCCAGTCCTAAGTACAGTATGCAGGCCTTTTCATCTGTTTAGTCCAGTCCTAAGTATGCAGGCCTTTTGATCTGTTTAGTCCAGTCCTAAGTATGCAGGCCTTTTCATCGGTTTAGTCCAGTCCTAAGTCTGTATGCAGGCCTTTCCATCTATTTAGTCCAGTCCAAAGTACAGTATGCAGGCCTTTCCATCTGTTTAGTCCAGTCCTAAGTACAGTATGCAGGCCTTTTCATCTGTTTAGTCCAGTCCTAAGTATGCAGGCCTTTTGATCTGTTTAGTCCAGTCCTAAGTATGCAGGCCTTTTCATCTGTTTAGTCCAGTCCTAAGTACAGTATGCAGGCCTTTTCATCTGTTTAGTCCAGTCCTAAGTACAGTATGCAGACCTTTCCATCTGTTTAGTCCAGTCCTAAGTACAGTATGCAGGCCTTTCCATCTGTTTAGTCCAGTCCTAAGTACAGTATGCAGGCCTTTTGATCTGTTTAGTCCAGTCCTAAGTATGCAGGCCTTTTCATCTGTTTAGTCCAGTCCTAAGTACAGTATGCAGGCCTTTTCATCTGTTTAGTCCAGTCCTAAGTACAGTATGCAGGCCTTTCCATCTGTTTAGTCCAGTCCTAAGTATGCAGGCCTTTTCATCTGTTTAGTCCTAAGTATGCAGGCCTTTTCATCTGTTTAGTCCAGTCCTAAGTATGCAGACCTTTTCATCTGTTTAGTCCTAAGTATGCAGGCCTTTTCATCTGTTTAGTCCAGTCCTAAGTACAGTATGCAGGCCTTTTCATCTGTTTAGTCCTAAGTATGCAGGCCTTTTCATCTGTTTAGTCCAGTCCTAAGTACAGTATGCAGGCCTTTCCATCTGTTTAGTCCAGTCCTAAGTATGCAGGCCTTTCCATCTGTTTAGTCCAGTCCTAAGTATGCAGGCCTTTTCATCTGTTTAGTCCAGTCCTAAGTACAGTATGCAGACCTTTCCATCTGTTTAGTCCAGTCCTAAGTATGCAGGCCTTTTCATCTGTTTAGTCCTAAGTATGCAGGCCTTTCCATCTGTTTAGTCCAGTCCTAAGTATGCAGACCTTTCCATCTGTTTAGTCCAGTCCTAAGTATGCAGACCTTTCCATCTGTTTAGTCCAGTCCTAAGTATGCATCTAGAATATTTCATTCAATCCTCATATTATTTTCATGTCTCCCAACAGGTAATGGTTGTCAGTGTTTAGAGGTGTACAGGTTCCCTAAAGACTCCTGGCTGAAAGAGCTGTCCCAGCATGCACCTGGAGTAGGAGATACAGGCAAACTGTCTCCTGTCGCCATGCTGATGAAGATCAAACCACCTAAACCTCACACAGGTACTTCCCATGACATACTGTCGTACCAAACTTTAACAGATCACGGTAGGGTTGTTCCATGTCATTTCAGCAAGACATGACCCCCACCATCTCAGATCGATCTGAAATAGTTTCTGTTGTAGAAACAGATAAGTTCAGCATTCCTGAATTATTATTTTGATAAAAATATAATTTGATCTCTAAGAAATTAAGCTTATTGATTTTATTTTAATTTATAGGATTCATATAATATTCAATAAAAATAGTACCTAACATCCAATTTGGACCCATCTTTATTTCTGACAATGAGTCCGACATGAGAAATCGAAATAAATGGTCAAAATCCATCCACGGACCGCCCCCCATGACCGCCCCCCACACCAATCCCACCCCAACAACGAGTATATAGTATCAGTTGTTGGTGGTCCAGGGAGGTGGTGGTCCAGGGAGAGGAGGATGTGGTGGTCCAGGGAGAGGAGGAGGAGGTGGTCCAGGGAGAGGAGGAAGAGGTGGTCCAGGAGGAGGAGGAGGTGGTCCAGGGAGAGGAGGAGGAGGTCCAGGGAAAGGAGGAGGAGGAAGTGGTCCAGGGAGAGGAGGAGGTCCAGGGAGAGGAGGAGGTGGTCCAGGAAGAGGAGGAGGAGGTGGTCCAGGGAGAGGAGGAGGTCCAGGGAGAGGAGGAGGTGGTCCAGGAAGAGGAGGAGGAGGTGGTCCAGAGAGAGGAGGAGGTGGTCCAGGGGGAGGAGGTGGTCCAGGGAGAGGAGGAGGAGGTGGTCCAGGGAGAGGAGGAGGAGGAGGTGGTCCAGGGAGAGGAGGAGGTCCAGGGAGAGGAGGAGGTCCAGGGAGAGGAGGAGGTCCAGGGAGAGGAGGAGGAGGTGGTCCAGGGAGAGGAGGAGGAGGTGGTCCAGGGAGAGGAGGAGGAGGAGGTGGTCCAGGGAGAGGAGGAGGTCCAGGGAGAGGAGGAGGTCCAGGGAGAGGAGGACGAGGAGGAGGAGGAGGAGGAGGTCCAGGGGGAGGAGGAGGAGGAGGTCCAGGGAGAGGAGGAGGTCCAGGGAGAGAAGGAGGAGGAGGAGGTCCAGGGAGAGTAGGGGGAGGAGGAGGTCCAGGGAGAGCAGGCGGAGGTGGTCCAGGGAGAGGAAGAGGTCCAGGGAGAGGAGGAGGTGGTCCAGGGAGAGGAGGAGGTGGTCCAAGGAGAGGAGGAGGAGGTCCAGGGAGAGGAGGGGGTGGTGGTCCAGGGAGAGGAGGAGGTGATCCAGGGAGAAGAGGATGAGGAGGTGATCAGGGAGAGGAGGAGGAGGAGGTCCAGGGGGAGGAGGAGGAGGTCCAGGGAGAGGAGGAGGTCCAGGGGGAGGAGGAGGAGGTCCAGGGAGAGGAGGAGGAGGTCCAGGAAGAGGAGGAGGTGGTGGTCCAGGGAGAGGAGGAGGAGGTCCAGGGAGAGGGAGAGGAGGAGGTGGTCCAGGGAGAGGAGGAGGAGGTCCAAGGAGAGGAGGAGGAGGAGGCAGTCCAGGGAGAGGAGGAGGAGGTAGTCCAGGGAGAGGAGGAGGAGGTCCAGTGAGAGGAGGAGGATGTAGTCCAGGGAGAGCAGGAGGAGGTAGTCCAGCGAGAGGAGGAGCGGTATGATGGCAGCCCTTGCTTTGGTTTTGTTAACCTGGCCACTGTTTCAAATGCTAACTTTTTAGCATTTGCGGCACAAATCCCATGCAAGTCAACAGTACATATATTAGCATTTTTGTGCTTCATATCTAAGTCAGATTATACAGTTACACAATCAATTTCTTTGATTCTTTAGGATGATTTGTATTTATTATGGATCCCCATTACTCTTCCTGGGGTCTGGCAAAATGAAGGTAGTTATACAAACATTTCAATACATTCACTACAGAATTCACAACATACTGTGTGTGCCCTCAGGCCCATACTCCACTACCACATATCTACAATGCAAAATCCACGTGTTTGTGTGTGTGTGTATAGTGCGTATGTTATCGTGTTTGTATGCATGTGTCTGTGCCTATGTTTGTGTTACTTCACAGTCCTCGCTGTTCCATAACATGTATTTTTACCTGCTTTTAAAATCTGATTATACTGCTGCATCAGTTACCTGATGTGGAATAGAGTTCCATGTAGTCATGGCTCTATATAGTATTGTGGAATAGAGTTCCATGTAGTCATGGCTCTATATAGTACTGTGCATCTCCCATAGTCTGATCTGGACTTGGGGACTGTGAAGAGACCTCTTTTGGATTGTGTCTCACGGTTTGTATAACATGGCAGCCTTCCAAATGGCACCCTATTACCTATATAGTGTTCTAATGAACATGAAGCATGAAAATGCTATTATAAGTACCATTGACTTGCATTGAATTTGTGCGACAAATGCTAAGAAGTTAGCACTTAAAACAGTGGCTGAAAAACCCAAGCATGGGTTGCTGTCACACCTTGTCACTAGACAACCAATGTCATTTTGCAATTTGGGTGAACAATCCCTTTAACATTGGAGGGGTCTTCAAACTTTTCCCACCTAATAGCATGAACAGCACCATCTAGGGGTCAGAACCTGTATTGTCGTTGTTGGGGTGTTGTGGGTGTGGGGTCTGAGTGGCTATTGACCATTCCTTTGGATTCCTCATGTCAGACTCATTAGTAGAAACAGTTTGGTCCAAATTGGATGTTAGGTACTATATTTATTGAATATTATATGAATCCTATAAATTAAAAAGGCCAATTTGGCTGCAATCAATTAGCTTAATTTATCAGATGTCAAATTATATTTCAACAAAATAATTTGCAGGAATGCTAATCTTCTCTGTTTCTAACAACAGAAATGATTTCAGAACGATCTGAGACTGTGGGTGTCGACCCGGTAACCAAACAGTAGTTTAAAGAATATATTGTAAAGACAGTGTATCAACATGAGAATAACAGATTTATTTATTTAATTAGGCAAGTCAGTTAGCCTAGCCTAGGAACAGTGGGTTAAGTGCCTGTTCAGGGGCAGAATGACATATTTGTACCTTGTCAGCTCAGGGATTTGAACTTGCAACCTTCCGGTTACTAGTCCAACGCTCTAACCACTAGGCTACCCTGCCACCCCGATATACATATATACAGATATACATTGTTTCAACGTGAGAATAACAGATATACATTGTATCAACATGAGAATAACAGGAAGGCAATATGTCTGTCATATTTGATAGGCTCTACCATGAAGAGTCCATTTGAGGTGTTGCAGAAGACCGAGGACGGCAATGTGATTGGCTCAGGACAGAACCACCTGATCAGCAGTCGCCAATGGGAGGACCAGGACGCTGTGTTTAAGTCTGTATACAGGAAGTACATGGTTACTAACCCCAGCAACACTACAGACCCAGAGGACAGACCCAGGTAAACACTACAGTTGAATGAGAGTGGTTAGTCTTAAAATCCTCAAATTGTAATGATAACAGAAAATAAGACCTGACAGGGCCCTGTGTCCTCAGTCTGAATCAGACTATACCCAGACAGCTACTGATGATCTGTTAGGGCCCTGTGTCCTCAGTCTGAATCAGACTATACCCAGACAGCTACTGATGATCTGTTAGGGCCCTGGGTCCTCAGTCTGAATCAGACTATACCCAGACAGCTACTGATGATCTGTTAGGGCCCTGGGTCCTCAGTCTGAATCAGACTATACCCAGACAGCTACTGATGATCTGTTAGGGCCCTGGGTCCTCAGTCTGAATCAGACTATACCCAGACAGCTACTGATGATCTGTTAGGGCCCTGGGTCCTCAGTCTGAATCAGACTATACCCAGACAGCTACTGATGATCTGTTAGGGCCCTGGGTCCTCAGTCTGAATCAGACTATACCCAGACAGCTACTGATGATCTGTTAGGGCCCTGGGTCCCCAGTCTGAATCAGACTATACCCAGACAGCTACTGATGATCTGTTAGGGCCCTGTGTCCTCAGTCTGAATCAGACTATACCCAGACAGCTACTGATGATCTGTTAGGGCCCTGGGTCCTCAGTCTGAATCAGACTATATCCAGACAGCTACTGATGATCTGTTAGGGCCCTGGGTCCTCAGTCTGAATCAGACTATACCCAGACAGCTACTGATGATCTGTTAGGGCCCTGGGTCCTCAGTCTGAATCAGACTATACCCAGACAGCTACTGATGATCTGTTAGGGCCCTGGGTCCTCAGTCTGAATCAGACTATACCCAGACAGCTACTGATGATTTGTTAGGGCCCTGTGTCCTCAGTCTGAATCAGACTATACCCAGACAGCTACTGATGATCTGTTAGGGCCCTGGGTCCTCAGTTTGAATGGGCGGCCTGGGCGGCCAGGTAAGCCTGGGCGGCCGGGTAAGGAAGTTGTTGATTGCTAATGAGATGATTAATCTGGCCTGGGCGGCCGGGTAAGGAAGTTGTTGATTGCTAATGAGATGATTAATCTGGCCTGGGCGGCCGTGTAAGGAAGTTGTTGATTGCTAATGAGAGTATTAATCTGGCCTGGGCGGCCAGGTAAGGAAGTTGTTGATTGCTAATGAGATGATTAATCTGGCCTGGGCGGCCGGGTAAGGAAGTTGTTGATTGCTAATGAGATGATTAATCTGGCCTGGGCGGCCGGGTAAGGAAGTTGTTGATTGCTAATGAGATGATTAATCTGGCCTGGGCGGCCGTGTAAGGAAGTTGTTGATTGCTAATGAGAGGATTCGATTAATCTGGCCTGGGCGGCCGGGTAAGGAAGTTGTTGATTGCTAATGAGAGGATTAATCTGGCCTGGGCGGCCGGGTAAGGAAGTTGTTGATTGCTAATGAGATGATTAATCTGGCCTGGGCGGCCGTGTAAGGAAGTTGTTGATTGCTAATGAGAGGATTCGATTAATCTGGCCTGGGCGGCCGGGTAAGGAAGTTGTTGATTGCTAATGAGAGGATTAATCTGGCCTGGGCGGCCGGGTAAGGAAGTTGTTGATTGCTAATGAGAGGATTAATCTGGCCTGGGCGGCCGTGTAAGGAAGTTGTTGATTGCTAATGAGAGGATTCGATTAATCTGGCCTGGGCGGCCGGGTAAGGAAGTTGTTGATTGCTAATGAGAGGATTAATCTGGCCTGGGCGGCCGTGTAAGGAAGTTGTTGATTGCTAATGAGAGGATTCGATTAATCTGGCCTGGGCGGCCGGGTAAGGAAGTTGTTAATTGCTAATGAGAGGTTTAATCTGGCCTGAGCGGCCGTGTCAGGAAGTTGTTGATTGCTAATGAGAGGATTAATCTGGCCTGGGCGGCCGTGTAAGGAAGTTGTTGATTGCTAATGAGAGGATTAATCTGGCCTGGGCGGCCGTGTCAGGCAGTTGTTGATTGCTAATGAGAGGATTTATCTGGCCTGGGCGGCCGTGTAAGGAAGTTGTTGATTGCTAATGAGAGGATTAATCTGGCCTGGGCGGCCGTGTCAGGAAGTTGTTGATTGCTAATGAGAGGATTAATCTGGCCTGGGCGGCCGTGTCAGGCAGTTGTTGATTGCTAATGAGAGGATTAATCTGGCCTGGGCGACCGTGTAAGGAAGTTGTTGATTGCTAATGAGAGGATTAATCGGGCCTTGGCGGCCGTGTAAGGAAGTTGTTGATTGCTAATGAGAGGATTAATTTGGCCTGGGCGGCCGTGTCAGGCAGTTGTTGATTGCTAATGAGAGGATTAATCTGGCCTTGGCGGCCGTGTAAGGAAGTTGTTGATTGCTAATGAGAGGATTAATCTGGCCTGGGCGGCCGTGTCAGGCAGTTGTTGATTGCTAATGAGAGGATTAATCGGTCCTTGGCGGCCGTGAAAGGAAGTTGTTGATTGCTAATGAGAGGATTAATCTGGCCAGGGCGGCCATGTCAGGAAGTTGTTGATTGCTAATGAGAGGATTACTCTGGCCTGGGCGACCGTGTCAGGAAGTTGTTGATTGATAATGAGAGGATTAATCTGGCCTGGGCGGCCGTGAAAGGAAGTTGTTGATTGCTTTATTTCTGACAATGAGTCCGACATGAGAAATCGAAATAAATGGTCAAAATCCATCCACGGACCGCCCCCCATGACCGCCCCCCACACCAATCCCACCCCAACAACGAGTATATAGTATCAGTTGTTGGTGGTCCAGGGAGGTGGTGGTCCAGGGAGAGGAGGATGTGGTGGTCCAGGGAGAGGAGGAGGAGGTGGTCCAGGGAGAGGAGGAAGAGGTGGTCCAGGAGGAGGAGGAGGTGGTCCAGGGAGAGGAGGAGGAGGTCCAGGGAAAGGAGGAGGAGGAAGTGGTCCAGGGAGAGGAGGAGGTCCAGGGAGAGGAGGAGGTGGTCCAGGAAGAGGAGGAGGAGGTGGTCCAGGGAGAGGAGGAGGTCCAGGGAGAGGAGGAGGTGGTCCAGGAAGAGGAGGAGGAGGTGGTCCAGAGAGAGGAGGAGGTGGTCCAGGGGGAGGAGGTGGTCCAGGGAGAGGAGGAGGAGGTGGTCCAGGGAGAGGAGGAGGAGGAGGTGGTCCAGGGAGAGGAGGAGGTCCAGGGAGAGGAGGAGGTCCAGGGAGAGGAGGAGGTCCAGGGAGAGGAGGAGGAGGTGGTCCAGGGAGAGGAGGAGGAGGTGGTCCAGGGAGAGGAGGAGGAGGAGGTGGTCCAGGGAGAGGAGGAGGTCCAGGGAGAGGAGGAGGTCCAGGGAGAGGAGGACGAGGAGGAGGAGGAGGAGGAGGTCCAGGGGGAGGAGGAGGAGGAGGTCCAGGGAGAGGAGGAGGTCCAGGGAGAGAAGGAGGAGGAGGAGGTCCAGGGAGAGTAGGGGGAGGAGGAGGTCCAGGGAGAGCAGACTGTGCATCTCCCATAGTCTGATCTGGACTTGGGGACTGTGAAGAGACCTCTTTTGGATTGTGTCTCACGGTTTGTATAACATGGCAGCCTTCCAAATGGCACCCTATTACCTATATAGTGTTCTAATGAACATGAAGCATGAAAATGCTATTATAAGTACCATTGACTTGCATTGAATTTGTGCGACAAATGCTAAGAAGTTAGCACTTAAAACAGTGGCTGAAAAACCCAAGCATGGGTTGCTGTCACACCTTGTCACTAGACAACCAATGTCATTTTGCAATTTGGGTGAACAATCCCTTTAACATTGGAGGGGTCTTCAAACTTTTCCCACCTAATAGCATGAACAGCACCATCTAGGGGTCAGAACCTGTATTGTCGTTGTTGGGGTGTTGTGGGTGTGGGGTCTGAGTGGCTATTGACCATTCCTTTGGATTCCTCATGTCAGACTCATTAGTAGAAACAGTTTGGTCCAAATTGGATGTTAGGTACTATATTTATTGAATATTATATGAATCCTATAAATTAAAAAGGCCAATTTGGCTGCAATCAATTAGCTTAATTTATCAGATGTCAAATTATATTTCAACAAAATAATTTGCAGGAATGCTAATCTTCTCTGTTTCTAACAACAGAAATGATTTCAGAACGATCTGAGACTGTGGGTGTCGACCCGGTAACCAAACAGTAGTTTAAAGAATATATTGTAAAGACAGTGTATCAACATGAGAATAACAGATTTATTTATTTAATTAGGCAAGTCAGTTAGCCTAGCCTAGGAACAGTGGGTTAAGTGCCTGTTCAGGGGCAGAATGACATATTTGTACCTTGTCAGCTCAGGGATTTGAACTTGCAACCTTCCGGTTACTAGTCCAACGCTCTAACCACTAGGCTACCCTGCCACCCCGATATACATATATACAGATATACATTGTTTCAACGTGAGAATAACAGATATACATTGTATCAACATGAGAATAACAGGAAGGCAATATGTCTGTCATATTTGATAGGCTCTACCATGAAGAGTCCATTTGAGGTGTTGCAGAAGACCGAGGACGGCAATGTGATTGGCTCAGGACAGAACCACCTGATCAGCAGTCGCCAATGGGAGGACCAGGACGCTGTGTTTAAGTCTGTATACAGGAAGTACATGGTTACTAACCCCAGCAACACTACAGACCCAGAGGACAGACCCAGGTAAACACTACAGTTGAATGAGAGTGGTTAGTCTTAAAATCCTCAAATTGTAATGATAACAGAAAATAAGACCTGACAGGGCCCTGTGTCCTCAGTCTGAATCAGACTATACCCAGACAGCTACTGATGATCTGTTAGGGCCCTGTGTCCTCAGTCTGAATCAGACTATACCCAGACAGCTACTGATGATCTGTTAGGGCCCTGGGTCCTCAGTCTGAATCAGACTATACCCAGACAGCTACTGATGATCTGTTAGGGCCCTGGGTCCTCAGTCTGAATCAGACTATACCCAGACAGCTACTGATGATCTGTTAGGGCCCTGGGTCCTCAGTCTGAATCAGACTATACCCAGACAGCTACTGATGATCTGTTAGGGCCCTGGGTCCTCAGTCTGAATCAGACTATACCCAGACAGCTACTGATGATCTGTTAGGGCCCTGGGTCCTCAGTCTGAATCAGACTATACCCAGACAGCTACTGATGATCTGTTAGGGCCCTGGGTCCCCAGTCTGAATCAGACTATACCCAGACAGCTACTGATGATCTGTTAGGGCCCTGTGTCCTCAGTCTGAATCAGACTATACCCAGACAGCTACTGATGATCTGTTAGGGCCCTGGGTCCTCAGTCTGAATCAGACTATATCCAGACAGCTACTGATGATCTGTTA
This sequence comes from Oncorhynchus mykiss, assembly GCF_013265735.2. Classification (NCBI taxonomy): domain Eukaryota; kingdom Metazoa; phylum Chordata; class Actinopteri; order Salmoniformes; family Salmonidae; genus Oncorhynchus; species Oncorhynchus mykiss. The sequence goes on along the minus strand of NC_048590.1, from coordinate 203,968 downwards.
GGGCCCTGGGTCCTCAGTCTGAATCAGACTATACCCAGACAGCTACTGATGATCTGTTAGGGCCCTGGGTCCTCAGTCTGAATCAGACTATACCCAGACAGCTACTGATGATCTGTTAGGGCCCTGGGTCCTCAGTCTGAATCAGACTATACCCAGACAGCTACTGATGATTTGTTAGGGCCCTGTGTCCTCAGTCTGAATCAGACTATACCCAGACAGCTACTGATGATCTGTTAGGGCCCTGGGTCCTCAGTTTGAATGGGCGGCCTGGGCGGCCAGGTAAGCCTGGGCGGCCGGGTAAGGAAGTTGTTGATTGCTAATGAGATGATTAATCTGGCCTGGGCGGCCGGGTAAGGAAGTTGTTGATTGCTAATGAGATGATTAATCTGGCCTGGGCGGCCGTGTAAGGAAGTTGTTGATTGCTAATGAGAGTATTAATCTGGCCTGGGCGGCCAGGTAAGGAAGTTGTTGATTGCTAATGAGATGATTAATCTGGCCTGGGCGGCCGGGTAAGGAAGTTGTTGATTGCTAATGAGATGATTAATCTGGCCTGGGCGGCCGGGTAAGGAAGTTGTTGATTGCTAATGAGATGATTAATCTGGCCTGGGCGGCCGTGTAAGGAAGTTGTTGATTGCTAATGAGAGGATTCGATTAATCTGGCCTGGGCGGCCGGGTAAGGAAGTTGTTGATTGCTAATGAGAGGATTAATCTGGCCTGGGCGGCCGGGTAAGGAAGTTGTTGATTGCTAATGAGATGATTAATCTGGCCTGGGCGGCCGTGTAAGGAAGTTGTTGATTGCTAATGAGAGGATTCGATTAATCTGGCCTGGGCGGCCGGGTAAGGAAGTTGTTGATTGCTAATGAGAGGATTAATCTGGCCTGGGCGGCCGGGTAAGGAAGTTGTTGATTGCTAATGAGAGGATTAATCTGGCCTGGGCGGCCGTGTAAGGAAGTTGTTGATTGCTAATGAGAGGATTCGATTAATCTGGCCTGGGCGGCCGGGTAAGGAAGTTGTTGATTGCTAATGAGAGGATTAATCTGGCCTGGGCGGCCGTGTAAGGAAGTTGTTGATTGCTAATGAGAGGATTCGATTAATCTGGCCTGGGCGGCCGGGTAAGGAAGTTGTTAATTGCTAATGAGAGGTTTAATCTGGCCTGAGCGGCCGTGTCAGGAAGTTGTTGATTGCTAATGAGAGGATTAATCTGGCCTGGGCGGCCGTGTAAGGAAGTTGTTGATTGCTAATGAGAGGATTAATCTGGCCTGGGCGGCCGTGTCAGGCAGTTGTTGATTGCTAATGAGAGGATTTATCTGGCCTGGGCGGCCGTGTAAGGAAGTTGTTGATTGCTAATGAGAGGATTAATCTGGCCTGGGCGGCCGTGTCAGGAAGTTGTTGATTGCTAATGAGAGGATTAATCTGGCCTGGGCGGCCGTGTCAGGCAGTTGTTGATTGCTAATGAGAGGATTAATCTGGCCTGGGCGACCGTGTAAGGAAGTTGTTGATTGCTAATGAGAGGATTAATCGGGCCTTGGCGGCCGTGTAAGGAAGTTGTTGATTGCTAATGAGAGGATTAATTTGGCCTGGGCGGCCGTGTCAGGCAGTTGTTGATTGCTAATGAGAGGATTAATCTGGCCTTGGCGGCCGTGTAAGGAAGTTGTTGATTGCTAATGAGAGGATTAATCTGGCCTGGGCGGCCGTGTCAGGCAGTTGTTGATTGCTAATGAGAGGATTAATCGGTCCTTGGCGGCCGTGAAAGGAAGTTGTTGATTGCTAATGAGAGGATTAATCTGGCCAGGGCGGCCATGTCAGGAAGTTGTTGATTGCTAATGAGAGGATTACTCTGGCCTGGGCGACCGTGTCAGGAAGTTGTTGATTGATAATGAGAGGATTAATCTGGCCTGGGCGGCCGTGTAAGGAAGTTGTTGATTGATAATGAGAGGATTAATCTGGCCTGGGCGGCCATGTCAGGAAATTGTTGATTGCTAATGAGAAGATTAATCTGGCCTGGGCGACCGTGTAAGGAAGTTGTTGATTGATAATGAGAGGATTAATCTGGCCTGGGCGGCCGTGTAAGGAAGTTGTTGATTGCTAATGAGAGGATTAATCTGGCCTGGGCGGCCGTGTAAGGAAGTTGTTTATTGATAATGAGAGGATTAATCTGGCCTGGGCGGCCGTGTCAGGCAGTTGTTGATTGATAATGAGAGGATTAATCTGGCCTGGGCGGCCGTGTAAGGAAGTTGTTGATTGATAATGAGAGGATTAATCTGGCCTGGGCGGCCGTGTAAGGAAGTTGTTGATTGATAATGAGAGGATTAATCTGGCCTGGGCGGCCGTGTAAGCGTGTTTTGCACCTGGTGAAGTTGATTAGTTTTGGAACCAGGCTGCCTCCCGGGTGTGAGCCAGGTGCCCAGCTCTGTCCCACAGCGGACTCAGATCAAAACACAAGTGATGTAATTAACCACTGCAGTTATTAGTATGATTCTGTGTTTTCACATTACAAAAGTTATTTATTTTGATAAAAACACTTTATCTGCCTTCCCACTGAAAACATGTATTTTATGCAAAAGAGATGTATGTTTCTGGATGATGCACCATGCTGCCTTGTTGACAACATGACCGAGTGATGCAGATTACTGTTCCATTTGAGAAGGGCCACCGACCGGTGCGCCTCGGCTCAGCATAATGGAATCCGCCCATTGCTTGCCTTTGGACTTCAATCACTCCATCATGAGCTCATGTTGACATCGACTTTAGACTTGGAAATGAAAGGTGCACTAGTGTTTTAACCGTGGAGATGACGTGTTAGTGTTGTAACCATGGAGATGCTGTGTTTGAAGCTGTGTGACCAGTCACTTCCTGCTTCCTGGAGGTCTGTTTCCTGTCCTGGGAGGAGTTAAGCCTCAGACAGGTGGGTTAAGACAATTTAACAAATGTTTTTTCATTACATGTGAATATCATGAATTTGTTTTAAAATATTTTATTGATGCCATCAGTTCTGTATTTAAATCTTTAATTGATGCCATGGGTTCTGTATTTAAATATTTAATTGATGCCATGGGTCCTGTTGCAGATTGAGATCGACAACACATAAAATATCAATTTTATCCGCTCTTAAATCAAATGTTTTTATCTTACTCTCTTCTTAGAAGCATCCCTTCTATTTGTAGTAAAATACATCCCCTTTATCAAATTAAATTCAAATGTATTTATAAAGCACTTTTTACATCAGCAGATGTCACAGATGTCCTAGAAAGGCAGGAACCTAGGAAGAAACCTAAAGAGGAACCAGGCTCTGAGGTGTGGCCAGTCCTCTTCTGGCTCTGCCGGGTGGAGATTTTAAGAGTACATGGCCATTAAGGCCAGATTGTTCTTCAAGATTTTCAAACATTCATAGATGACCAGCAGGGTCAAATAATAATCACAGTGGTTGTAGAGTATTCAACATGTGAGTACCTCAGGAGTAAATGTGAGTTGGCTTTTCATAGCCGAACATTCAGAGGTTGAGACAGCAGGTCTGGAACAAGGTAACACGTCTGGTGAACAGGTCAGGGTTCCATAGCCGCAGGCAGAACAGTTGAAACTGGAGCAGCAGCATGGCCAGATGGACAGGGGACAGCCAGGAGTCATCAGGCCAGGTAGTCCAACCTTGAAATCAGCCCTAGCCTTAACAGGGAGCCAGTGTAGAGAGGCTAGCACTAGAGTAATATGATCACATTTTCTTCTTCTAGTGAAGATTCTAGCAGCCGTGTTTAGCAATAACTGAAGTTTATTTAGTGATTTATCTGGGTAGCAGGAGAGTAGAGCATTGCAGTAGTCTAATCTAGAAATAACAAAAGCATGAATTAGCTGCATCATTTTTGGAAAAAAAGATTCTGAATTTTGGCCTCCTGGGTGGCGCAGTACTAGCTGTGCCACCAGAGATTCTGGGTTCAAACCCATTGGGCGGTGCACAATTGGCCCAGCGTTGTCCGGGTTAGGGAGGGTTTGCCCGGCAGGGATATCCTTGTCTCATCGCACACTAGCGACTCCTGTGGCGGGCCGGGCGCAGTGCACGCTGACCAGGTCGCCAACTATTTTGTCCAAGTTTAAAAGTAAAACATTTGCTGCCATCCACTTCCTTATGTCTGAAACACAGGCTTCCAGGGTAGGCAATTTTGGTGCTTAACCATGTTTCATCGAAATGTCCAGCTGTGTGTCATCCGTATAGCAGTAAAAGTTGACATTGTGTTTCTGAATGACATCACCAAGAGGTAGCTACCAATAGTAGTCTACCAATAGTAGTCCTAAAACGTAACCTTGAGGAACACCGAAATTGACCAATGATTTGTTAGAGGACAAACCATCCACAGTGACGAACTGATAACATCTAAACCAGGCAAGAACTTGTCCCTGCAGATCAATTAGGCTTTCCAAAAGAATGTGGTGATCGATGGTGTCAAAAGCAGCACTGAGGTCTAGGAGCATGAGGACAGATGCAGAGCCTTGGTTTGACGGCATTTAAAAGTCAATTTACTCAGTATAGAGTTCAGTGTGTCAAATCGGAGGGCCTGTTGTCCGGACCTCTGGCAGTCTCTATGGGGGTGCCACAGGGTTCAATTCTCGGGCCCACTCTTTTCTCTGTATACATCAATGATGTCGCTCTTGCTGCTGGTGATTCTTTGATCCACCTCTGCGCAGACGATACCATTCTGTATACTTCTGTCCCTTCTTTGGACACTATGTTAACTAACCTCCAAATGAGCTTCAATGCCACACAACTCTCCTTCCGTGGCCTCCAACTGCTTTTAAATGCAAGTAAAACAAAATGCATGCTCTTCAACCGATCGGTTCTGACTTAGAATATGTGGACATCTACAAATACCTAGGTGTCTGGTTAGACTGTAAACTCTCCTTCCAGACTCACATTAAGCATCTCCAATCCAAAATTAAATCTAGGATCGGCATCCTATTTCGCAACAAAGCATCCTTCACTCATGCTGCCACACACCCTCGTAAAACGGACTATCCTACCGATCCTAGACTTCGGCGATGTCATTTACAAAATAGCCTCCAACACTCTACTCAGCAAATTGGATGCAGTCTATCACAGTGCCACCCGTTTTGTCACCAAAGCCCCATATACTACTGTCGTGTCTTTGGCTATGCCGGATTAAGTGATAGGAAATGCTATTCTATAAAATATTTTCTCTGTAATATTACCTGATTGAGGTAATCATGTAAATGTAATTAACTAGAACGTCGGGGCACCACGAAATAATATTTATAGAGCTGTTATCTTCCGAATAAACTCTTAAAGACCTAGTAATAATTTACATCAATAGCAGTCAATATTAATCGTCACCTTATTTCAGTCTCATCTGAAAGTTGTAAATTCTTGGTTATCTTCATGAACCCTGGCTAACAAGTTGAATCAGCAATACAAAATTGCTATTTACTAAATAGGGGTGGCAGGGTAGCCTAGTGGTTAGAGCGTTGGACTAGTAACCGAAAGGTTGCAAGTTCAAATCCCCAAGCTGACAAGGTACAAATCTGTCGTTCTGCCCCTGAACCGACTGTTCCTAGGCCATCATTGAAAATAAGAATTTGTTCTTAACTGACTTGCCTAGTTAAATAAAATAAAGGTAAAATGAGGTACAATAAATAAAATACCTATTTACTAAATAACTAATCATACAGAATCAACCATACATTGATTACAAATTACGTCATAAAGGAAAATGTCCCTAGCGGACGGAGCAGACATGACAGCTGGTTACACAAAGGAAAGGGGGTTGGGTTTGAGTGAAAGAGCGAGAAGACTGAGGAACAAAGGGAGAAGCTGTGCTATTGTAAATACAGTATCCTATCTATGCATTCTAAATTACCGCCCATTTGGAAAAGGAAAATGCAATAAATATTTACTCTGAGCTTCAATAGGTTGGTGGTAGAAGGAAGGCAGTGTTGGCCAACAGAGTCCACTACGTTGTATTGTCGTCATTGGGTGGTAGACGGGATACTCTGTCTGTCCTCTCCTAACCCACGTTTACAGCGGCCGCTGCTAACACAACGGCTAGGAGGTATCACTTCTGTAGTGAGTTCAAATTTCATACCATTCGCAACCAAAGCTCACGCTAAGGTTGGTTTAGTTCTGTAGTTGACATGTCCTTTTCATGTTAGTCCTCATGTTAGTCCTCGGAACAGGACATTTTCATCAAGGGCTTATATAGTGGAGGGAGAGAAAGGTGTGTTTCATAGTTTGTCTCTTCACAGGGGCGGAGCAGAGCTCTAATCTTATGAAAACCCAATTCTCTCATTTGAAGCTAAAATTACATTTGAATCTTTTCACAAATAGTTTCATTTAAATTGCATTTAAATTGCACAACAATTCCATGTGAATCTGATAACTATAATGTGTAGACTTTCCCAGATACAGTTTATGTGGTCCTGTCATCAGTCATAATGTCTCAGATGACAACCGAACTGACATCATATTCATTAAGTACCAACACATATTTTCAACTGGTTCTATTACCAAAATATGGTTCCTTTCCTTCCACTTGTTTGATGTTCCCAGACTCTCTATGTTTAACAAAGGCTATTTAAAACCTCTTAGAGCCATGTGAGACGCTAGCGTCCCACCTAGTCAACAGGAAATGGAAGTGCGCAATGCCAAATGCTAATAGTATTCGATAAAACTCAAACTTTCATTAAAACACACATGCAGGGTACTGAATTAAAGCTACACTCGTTGTGAATCTAGCCAACGTGTCAGATTTTTAAAATGCTTTTCGGCGAAAGCATGAGAAGCTATTATCTGATAGCATGCAACCCCCCGAAATACCTGAAGGGGACGTAAACAAAAGAATTAGCGTAGCCGGCGCTACACAAAACGCAGAAATAAAATATAAAACATTCATTACCTTTGACGAGCCTCTTTGTTGGCACTCCTATATGTCCCATAAACATCACAATTGGGTATTTTTTCCGATTAAATCCGTCCATGTATACCCAAAATGTCCATTTATATAGCCCGTCTGATCCATGGAAAAGCACCGTTCCAAAACGCAACGTCATTTTTTAAAATGAAAAAAGTTGCCTATAAACTTTGACAAAACACTTCAAACTACTTTTTTAACCCAACTTTAGGTATTTGTAAACGTTAATAATCGATCAAATTGATCACGGGGCGATCTGTATTCAATAGCAGCTACTCTTGAAATCATCGTCCATTGTCTCTCTCCCATAAGCCTCTTCCTGTATACTGGATGACAGGAAGGGTCTATTTCTTATTCCACCAAGGATTAAATCCCATGAAATTGACAGTACTGGCGACATCGTGTGGAAGCTGTAGGAACTGATCGCCATCTATTTTCTCTTGCCATAGACAATTCAGAGACTGGCGGATGAATACTTTTTTTTTTTTTGTGACCAGGTTTTTCTTGGGATTTCGCTTGCTGTTCGCGTTCTGTTATAGTCACAGACATGATTTAACCAGTTTTAGAAACTTCAGAGTGTTTTCTATCCACACATACTAATCATATACTATGATACTATATACTATATTCCTGGCATGAGTAGCAGGATTTGCGCGATTTTTAACAAAATGTTGAAAAAATGCAGGGGAGGTGTGCGCTAAGAGTTTTTTTTTTTTGAATTTTACCCCTTTTTCTCCCCAATTTCGTGGTATCCAATTGTTGTAGTAGCTACTATCTTGTCTCATCGCTACAACTCCCGTACGGGCTCGGGAGAGACGAAGGTTGAAAGTCATGCGTCCTCCGATACACAACCCAACCAAGCCGCACTGCTTCTTAACACAGCACGCATCCAACCCGGAAGCCAGTTGTAGCGATGAGACAAGATAGTAGCTACTAAAAACAATTGGACACCATGAAATTGGGGAGAAAAAGGGGGTAAAAAAAATACAATCTTTGTCCTCATGTGCAGTTGCAAACCGTAGTCTGGCTTTTTTTAATGGCGGTTTTGGAGCAGTGGCTTCTTCCTTGCTGAGCAGCCTTTCAGGTTATGTCGATATAGGACTTGTTTTACTGTGGATATAGGTACTTTTGTACCTGTTTCCTCCAGCATCTTCACAAGGGCCTTTGCTGTTGTTCTGGGATTGATTTGCACTTTTTGCACAAAAGTATGTTCATCTCTAGGAGACAGAACGCCTCTCCTTCCTGAGTGGTATGACGGCTGCGTGGTCCCATGGTGTTTATATTTGCGTACTATTGTTTGTACTTATGAACGTGGTACCTTCAGGCGTTTGGAAATTGCTCCCAAGGATGAACCAGACTTGTGGAGGTCTACAATAGTTTTTTTGAGGTCTTGGCTGATTTATGATTTCTTTTGATTTTCCCATGATGTCAAGCAAAGAGGCACTGAGTTTGAAGGTAGGCCTTGAAATATATCCACAGGTACACCTCCAATTGACTCAAATTATGTCAATTAGCCTATCAGAAGCTTCTACAGCCATGGAATTTTCCAAGCTTTTTAAAGGCATAGTCAACTTAGTGTATGTAACTTCTGACCCACTGGAATTGTGATACAGTGAAATAATCTGTCTATAAACAATTGTTGTGTAACGATTCTCGTCCTCCTCTTCTGAGGAGGAGTAGTAAGAAGGATCGGAGGACCAATGCGCAGCGTGGTAAGTGTCCATATTGTATTTATTATATGAACACAAAACAAAAACAACGACAACGAAACAAAACAGTCCTGAACGGTGAAATACAAAACACAGAGCAGAAAATAATCACCCACGAAACACAGGTGGAAAAAGGCTACCTAAGTATGATTCTCAATCAGAGACAACTAACGACACGTGCCTCTGATTTAGAACCATACCAGGCCAAACGCAAAACACAACATAGAAAAACGAACATAGACAACCCACCCAACTCACGCCCTGACCATACTAAAACAAAGACATAATAAAATAACTAAGGTCAGAACGTGACATGTTGGAAAAATTACTTGTGTCATGCACAAGTAGATGTCCTAACCGACTTGCCAAAACTATAGTTTGTTAACAAGATATTTGTGGTGGATGAAAAACAAGTTTTAATGATTCCAACCTAAGTGTATGTAAACTTCCGACTTCAACTGTAGGTGTTCCTTTTGTCCAGGTGGGAAAGGGCAGTGGAGTGCAATAGAGATTGCATCGTGTGTGGATCCGTTAGGGCGGTATGCAAATTGGAGTGGGTTTCTGGGATAATGTTGTTGATATGAGCCATAACCAGCCTTTCAAAGCACTTCATGGCTACAGACGTGAGTGCTACGGGTCAGTAGTCATTTTGGCAGATTACCTTAGTGTTCTTGGGCACAGGGACTATGGTGGTCTGCTTAAAACAGACTCGGACAGGGAGAGGTTGAAAATGTCAGTGAAAACACTTGCCAGTTGGTCAGCGCATGCTTGCAGAACACATCCTGGTAATTAGTCTGGCCCTGCGTCCTTGTGACTTTTGCCCTGTTTAAAGGTCTTTCTCACATCGGCTGCGGAGAAAAAAGTATTCGGGAACAGCTGGTGCTTTCATGCATGTTTCAGTGTTATTTACCTCGAAGCGAGCATAGAAGTAGTTTTCCCTTTGTAGTCTGTAATGGTTTGCAAGCCCTGCCACATCCGACGAGCGTCAGAGCCGGTGTCGTACGATTCGATCTTAGTCCTGTATTGATGCTTTGCCTGTTTGATGGTTGTCGGAGGGCATATTGGGATTGTTATCAGCTTCAGGGTTAGTCCCACTCCTTGAAAGCGGCAGCTCTAGCCTTTAGCTCAGTGCGGATGTTGCCTGTAATCTATGGCTTCTGGTTGGGGTATGTACGTACTGTCACTGTGAGGACGACGTCATCAATGCACTTATTGATGAAGCCAATGACTGATATGGTGTACTCCTCAATGCCATCGGAGGAATCCCGGAACATGTTCCAGTCTGTGATAGCAAAACAGTCCTCTAGCTTTGCATCTGCTTCATCTGACCACTTTTTTATAGGCCGAGTCACTGGTGCTTCCTGCTTTAATTCTTATATTATTATGCGTAGGTCATCGATTTTATTTTTCTCTTACCTTCTCGTCATGCAAATGATGGATCTGGGCCTGTTCCCGGGAAAACAGTATGTCATTCATGTCAGGCTCGTTAAAGGAAAAGTATTCTGCCAGTTCGTGGTCAGTAATCGCAGTTCTGATGTCCAGAAGTTATTTTTGGTCATAAGAGATGGTAGCAGCAACATTATGTACAAAATAAGTTTAAAAAATACATTACAAACAACGCAAAGAAACAAACAAAAAAACACAATTGGATAGGAACATGTAAAATGTGTCTTCACTATTATTTTTCAATGTAGAAAGTAGTACAAATAAAGGTGAACCTTGAATGAGTAGGTGTGTCAACTTTTGACTGCCGATAGTTTTTTTAACATTCTCCAGGTAAAGGTTTGACTTTTTCACACAATGCAGCTAGAAGCTAGAAGGTTTAAAGGCCATGACTATTTTCATGAATTGGTCAAGAGATACTATTGTTCCTAGGTCCTGGCAGTTTATTTTTATTTCACTAGGCAAGTCAGTTAAGAACAAATTCTTATTTACAATGACAGCCTAGGAACAGTGGGTTAACTGCCTTGTTCAGGGACAGAACGACAGAGTTTTACATTGTAAGCTTGGGGATTCAATCTAGCAACCTTTCGGTTACTGGCCCAATGCTCTAACCACTAGACTACCTGCCACCCCAGTTCAGTGATACTATTATACTATTGGTCCTAGGTCCTGGAAGTTCAGAGCAGACTCAGGACAACTGATTCCATGTCGCCTGTCTGTCTCTCTCTCCAGGAGGAGTGGCTGTAGCTGTGTGTCTGTGGTGGAGCGGCAGACACAATCTGCTGCAGTACTTACTGTGTAAAGCTCCCAAAGACAAACCAGGTAGGTTGGGGGTCATTTAGTCACATGTACTATGCGATAACAGTAGGATCTGTGATGTTAAAAAAGATCCTGAGTTTGTATTCAAGTGTCTGATCTAGGATCAGTTTTATCATTGAGATTATTACAAATATAATTACATGGACAGGGGGAACTGATCCTAGACTCTGAAAGGCTTTATGAATACAGGCCCTTCTACTGTATGTCAGTATATTACCAGAATGTTCTGGGTGTAGTATATGTTCATGACCAGCAGGAGGCCAGCAGTGTTGCAGCTTTAAAAATGTTTATTAAAAAAAAATGTTTTTACCTTTATTTAACTAGACAAGTCAGTTAATAAGAACACATTCTTATTTACAATGACGGCCTACCAGGGAACAGTGGGTTTATTGCCTTGTTCAGGGGCAGAACGACAGATTTTTACCTTGTCAGCTCGGGGATTCAATCCAGCAACCTTTCAGTTACTGGCCCAACGATCTAACCACTAAGCTACCTGCCGTCCCTCCACTCTAACCGCTAAGCTACCTGCCGCCCCTCCACTCTAACCACTAAGCTACCTGCCGTCCCTCCACTCTAACCGCTAAGCTACCTGCCGCCCCTCCACTCTAACCGCTAAGCTACCTGCCGCCCCTCCACTCTAACCGCTAAGCTACCTGCCGCCCCTCCACTCTAACCACTAAGCTACCTGCCGCCCCTCCACTCTAACCACTAAGCTACCTGCTGGTTACTGGCCCAACGATCTAACCACTAAGCTACCTGCTGGTTACTGGCCCTACGATCTAACCACTAAGCTACCTGCCGTCCCTCCACTCTAACCGCTAAGCTACCTGCCGCCCCTCCACTCTAACCACTAAGCTACCTGCCGCCCCTCCACTCTAACCGCTAAGCTACCTGCCGCCCCTCCACTCTAACCGCTAAGCTACCTGCCGCCCCTCCACTCTAACCACTAAGCTACCTGCCGCCCCTCCACTCTAACCACTAAGCTACCTGCTGGTTACTGGCCCAACGATCTAACCGCTAAGCTACCTGCCGCCCCAAAAGTAGCTTCTCATCATGTTGTCTCTTTGTTCCAGACCCGGAGCCCAAGCCTGATGCGTTATGGCCTAATGCCCAGGAGATCCTGTGTTCTGCTGTTAGCAGCTGTACTAGACACATAACTCTGGGACTGGTTACTGGACTGGTCACTGTCTGGGACAGACACTTAGGTGAGTTCACTGTGCACACAGTTACCTAAATGTTACACTAAATATCTGTGTGTCCCTTTCTGAAAAGACTGCGCATGCACGATAATGTTGAGATTGATGAAGTGTCCAGTTCTAAATCAGACCTGTGGTACCATGAAAAAGGGGTTAAAATAAAATAGATGGGGCCTCCCGGGTGGTCTAGGGGACTGCATCACAGCGCTAGCTGTGCCACCAGAGACTCTGGGTTCAGCCCAGGCTCTGTCGCAGCCGGCCGCGACCGGGAGGTCCGTGGGGACTGCATCGCAGCGCTAGCTGTGCCACCAGAGACTCTTGGTTCGCCCAGGCTCTGTCGCATCCGGCCGCGACCGGGAGGTCCGTGGGGACTGCATCGCAGCACTAGCTGTGCCACCAGAGACTCTGGGTTCGCGCCCAGGCTCTGTCACAGCCAGCTGTGACTGGGAGGTCTAGGGGACTGCATCGCAGCGCTAGCTGTGCCACCAGAGACTCTGGGTTCGCCCAGGCTCTGTCGCAGCCGGCCGCGACCGGGAGGTCCGTGGGGACTGCATCGCAGCGCTAGCTGTGCCACCAGAGACTCTGGGTTCGCGCCCAGGCTCTGTCGCAGCCGGCCGCGACCGGGAGGTCCGTGGGGACTGCATCGCTGTGCCACCAGAGACTCTGGGTTCAGCCCAGGCTCTGTCGCAGCCGGCCGCGACCGGGAAGTCCGTGGGGACTGCATCGCAGCGCTAGCTGTGCCACCAGAGACTCTGGGTTCAGCCCAGGCTCTGTCGCAGCCGGCCGAGACCGGGAGGTCTATGGGACTGCATCGCAGCGCTAGCTGTGCCACCAGAGACTCTGGGTTCAGCCCAGGCTCTGTCGCAGCTGGCCGCGACCGGGAGGTCCGTGGGGACTGCATTGCAGCGCTAGCTGTTCCACCAGAGACTCTGGGTTCGCGCCCAGGCTCTGTCGCAGCCGGCCGCGACCGGGAGGTCTAGGGGACTGCATCACAGCGCTAGCTGTGTCACCATAGACTCTGGGTTCGCGCCCAGGCTCTGTCGCAGCCGGCCGCGACCGGGAGGTCCGTGGGGCGACGCACAATTGGCCTAGTGTCGTCCGGGTTAGGGAGGGCTTGGCCGGTAGGGATATCCTTGTCTCATGGTGCACCAGCGACTCCTGTGTCGGGCCAGGCGCAGTGCATGCTAACTAAGGTCGCCAGGTGCACTGTGTTTCCTCCGACACATTGGTGTGGCTGGCTTCTGGGTTGGATGCGCGCTGTGTTAAGAAGCAGTGCGGATTGGTTGGGTTGTGTTTCGGAGGACGCATGGCTTTCGACCTTCGTCTCTCCGAAGGTTTATTTAAAAATAAAAATGTTTCGGCATCACTGCTTTCTTCAGGGTCAGAAGAAGTCACAGTGATGCTGAAACAACATTGGTGTTTTTTTCCCCAATAAATTACTGGGAGGTTAAATAGAGTGTGCAACTCTTTGTTTTGATAGCCAACGTTAGCTAGTTAACATTAGCCTTCTGCATATTCAACTTCCATCCTCTCAGTCCAGGGGCAAAAACAATGTATGAATTAATAGTTGGATCTGAATCGTCCTTATAATCATTGGCCAGTACGGAAAATTAAGTAAAACCACAAGTCCAAATCCCTATCGCCATCCATAGCTAATTTAGGAAAGGGACAATTTTTGCTAGCTAGTGTTGAATTCGAAATTTTGAACATTGAGCTATTAAAGACATGATAGATCAGACGCATAGTATATTAAGAAGGGAGATCTGTAGAAAAACAGAGTGGCTGTGGAATGTACTGGGTGGACGGGAGGAGATCAAAGGATTGCTATAGAGGAGACAGAAGGAGGGGTTGAGGTCAGGAGGTGGGGTCAGATCCCCTGAAGGGAGTAATAAGGGTTTAGTATCCTGTTACCCTCTTCCTGTGGAACCATAAGATGTAAGGATTGGAGAGAAGGAGGAGTGTCTTAAGGGGAATGTATATATACTTGTGATGGGAGAAATGTTGGGTTGTCTGAATTACAGCTGTAAAGACACTCTGGGAAGAATTAAACTTGGTTAAGCTTCTCTAGTATCCGTGAGTTATTTACTCTGAAAAATAAGAACCAAACACTAGCCACCCGAGGACAACAAGGCAACGAGATACAACAATTCAAGTTGTTTCTGTCAATGACGTATTGCTCTCGATGTGATGTAATTGGAGTGAAGCCAAAACCAAACTGGCTTCCCTTGACACTTTTCTATATATATGTTTTTGGTGTGCCAGGACCATTCACAGTTCAGCTCAATGCTGATTGGCTATTATTATTGTAATGGAGACGCAGGGAGTCAGGAAGCAGGTGCAGTTGGTGTGTTTAAAAGGAACGCGTCTAAACATGAAAAAAGGAAACAATACTCCCTAATGGGTGATACAGCAGAGTACTAGATAAAGAGGAAGTAATCATTGTGTGATGAAGTCCAGGTATGCCTCATGATGGGTCGCAGTTGTGCGTAATGATTGTTGCCAGGGCCGGGGGTTAGGAGACAGGCAACGCCGAGCACCGAGCGGAAGTATGTAAACTTCCGACCAACTGTACTCCGCCCAGGGAACCGGGCCACTACCCCTGTCGGTCCTGTCAGTGACTCCTCAGGAACCTCACCAGCTCCTGATTGGTCCTCTCCACCTGCTCTTTGGACTGAGACTGGTACGTTGACTGTGACCCCCAACTTCTCCATGAAGGCTCTCCATACGTACTCCTTATGTACTCCAGGTTGCAATGGTCAATGAGGATGAGAAACGGGTCCGTGGTTCCCTCCAGCAAGTGTCTCCACTCCTCTAATGCAACTTCCCCACCAGGAGCTCCCTGTCACCGACGTCACAGTTCCTTTCTGCAGGAGACAGTTTTTTAGAGTAGTATGCACATGGATACAATTTTTGTGGATTACCTTGATGGTGTGACAGGACAGCCCCCACGCCCACTTCTGAGGTGTCCACCTCCACCACGAAGGGCAACGTAGGATCTGGGTGTTTCAGCAACGGGGCAGAGGTGAAACGCCCCTTCAGTAGGCGTAAGGCCTCATCAGCTGCAGAACTCCACACCAACTTCTGGGGGACCACCTTTAAGGAGAGAGTTGAGAGCAGAGGTGATGGAGCTTTCTGATGAAGCGGTGGTGGAAGTTGGCAAACCCCCAACATTGATGTAGTCCCTTTATGGTGGTTGGGACTGGCCATGACCTGACTGCATCGACCTTCCTCTCCTCCAGAACCACTCCCTGCGGGCTGATCCGATATCCCAAGAAGGAACTGGCACTTCTCCGCTTTGATATACAGATGGTTCTCCAGGAGGTGTTCCAGGACGTCCTGGATGTGGGCGACGTGATCATCCAAGTTGGCTGAGTAGATCAGGATGTCATCGATATACACGACCACCTGATGCCCAGGCATGTTCCAGAACACCTCGTTAACAAATGCCTGGAACACCGACGGAGTGCCCAGACATCATGCTGAAGGCCGTCTTCCATTCATCCCCCTCCCGGATGAGGATGAAATTGTAGGTCCAACTTAATAAAAAAATGTGCCCCACGGAGCAGTTTGGTCGGCCGGCAAAAAAAGGAGGGGCTAACGGTACTTGGTGGTGATGGCATTGAGACCTCTGTAGACAGTACACAGAGAAAGACCCCCCTCCTTCTTGGCCACGAAGAAGAAACCTGCCGACACAGGGCAGGTGGATGGGCTGATGAAACCCTGTTGGAGGGCCTCCATAGCCTTGGTTTGAGCCCCTGACAGGGGGTAGATGCGGCTGCGCAGAGTCTGTAAGCAGGTTGATGGAACAGTCCCAGATGCGATGAGGAGGGAGACAGGTGGTGCGGGTCTTGGACAAAACCTCCATGAGATCCTGGTAAACCTCAACTGGTAAACCTCACATCTCAACTGACGTGGAACCACAAGGTCTTCTGTCATCTGGGTGCCCAGGCAGTGATCTCCTTTCTTGACCAGGAGATGGTGGGGTCGTGGCGTTAGAGCTACCGGAGGCCGTTGTGTGTAATGATGGGTTGCCTGGGACGATGGTTAGTAGACCGGCGACGTTGAGCGCCAGAGTGGGAGTAGACGTGACAATTATATACTTTTTTTTTAATCAATGGAGGCCAAGTGCTTGCTGGCTTCCTTTGCAATGCTATCGGCGGCAACAATGTCATACTTTTTGACCAGACCGCAACAGATAGTTGGCCTACACATAAAGAGACAGAAGGGCGCTGTTTCGCTCGCTTGGATGCTTTCTCCGGTGAGATACATTCAGCCTCATGCGAATTGAAGGAGAATTATGAAACAGAGAGAGAAAAAAGATAATTGTTTTTTTTTCTTGGTAAATTTTTGGGGAAGCTTGGCTTCCCTTGGCTTCCATGAATACACACCACTGGTTGTTAATAATAGTACAAATGCAGAGTTATCGATACACTTTGCTATTCATTCGTTGCAGCTGCAGCAAGAGTGGAAGTAGAGAAGCACATTTTATGTTTTGTAATAAAGTTGAATAAAAACAGTGTTGACAGTGGTGAATAAAAACAGTGTTGACAGTGGTGAATAAAAACTTAAACATGAATTCACTCATAAAAACAGCAGCTCTTTGCTGTAGTCTTTCTCTGATCATGGTTTAAAAGTTATGAGATCTTATGTAGGCTAGTATCAAACCTTGCTGTGGCAGGGATCGTGGAAGCTGTAGGCTGGTATCAGACTTTGCTGTGGCCGGGATCGTGGAAGCTTTAGGATAGTATCAAACCTTGCTGTGGCCGGAATCGTGGAAGCTGTAGGCTGGTATCAGACTTTGCTGTGGCCGGAATCGTGAAAGCTTTAGGCTAGTATCAAACCTGGCTGTGGCCGGGATCGTGGAGGCTGTAGGCTGGTATCAGACTTTGCTGTGGCCGGAATCGTGGAAGCTGTAGGTTGGTATCAAACCTTGCTGTGGCCGGGATCGTGGAAGCTGTAGGCTAGTATCAAACCTTGCTGTGGCCGGAATTGTGGAAGCTGTAGGCACGGTGATTTGAGCTATCCGATTGGCCAGCGGCACTCAATTTATCTACAGACCTTCCGGGTAGGCGGAGTTTGTCTTTTCAGACAAATTAAAGGGTTAAAATGGGAACACTGTCTACCCAGAGCGCAGGACCTACCGCCAACATGGCTTCTGAATCAAGTGCACCTACCGTCAACAGGGCTTCTGAATCAAGTGCACCTACCGCCAACATGGCTTCTGAATCAAGTGCACCTACCGTCAACAGGGCTTTTGAATCAAGTGCACCTACCGTCAACAGGGCTTCTGAATCAAGTGCACCTACCGGCAACAGGGCTTCTGAATCAAGTGCACCTACCGGCAACAGGGCTTCTGAATCAAGTGCACCTACCGTCAACAGGGCTTCTGAATCAGGTGTACCTACCGCCAACATGGCTTCTGAATCAAGTGCACCTACCGTCAACAGGGCTTCTGAATCAAGTGCACCTACCGTCAACAGGGCTTCTGAATCAAGTGCACCTACCGCCAACATGGCTTCTGAATCAAGTGCACCTACCGTCAACAGGGCTTCTGAATCAAGTGCACCTACCGCCAACATGGCTTCTGAATCAAGTGCACCTATACGAATAAAAACAAAAAGGAGTGCAAGTCTTTATCGTTGGCTTTTGTACCGAAATGTTTGGTGGTCGACTAGGAATGCCTTGAAGATCGGCCAGTCGATTGACCGGTTGGTGACCATTGGTCTAAAGTTTGCGTGAGGATAAGCACATTCTCATATTTTATTTTTTATTTAACCGTTATTTAATATCAAGTTCAGTTTTTATGAATGCCAACTTCTGCCTGAACCAGTGCATGTTTTGGGATATATTTTGATGCATACGCAACGTTTATAAATGAGGCCCCTGGTAAAAAGCACACAACCATAATATTTCAAAGTAAATGTTTTCTTATTTCTTTGTTTTGTTTACCTCAGTTATAAGTTTCCATTTCATATGTACAGACCCTGGAGCCTGTTTCTTATCTGTGTAAGGACCTAGCTGCGCTGTATGGATTTATTTCCTAATTGGATTTAGTGAAAATGACTATGTGCAGTAAGTCTCTCATCTCTCTCCTCCATTATGTAGGTCTTCCTCTGTCTGTTGTCTCAGTGGAAGCAGACAGTGTGTTCAGCAGCATAATATTTGTGGATTACTGGCCTAGTACGGCTACTGAGGATGCCCTACTCAGCCAGGGTCCGAACCACAGCAGCACACTGGTCCATCTACTGGTTACCTGTAAGAGTGGAGCATGTCATCTAGTCGACGCAGGAAGAGGACTGGACTCTCATAATGTCACACAACTATCAGAAAGGTTTACAGTATTCTGTTCTACACAAGGTTAACTTGAATAACCCATACCAAGTTACATTACATAAGCATTGATAGAAACATGATGCACTGCTCTATAACTTCCTGTCTACTATCTTTCAGACCATCAGATCCAGGCTGTTTCCCCTCCCTCTATAACTTCCTGTGTCTCCTGTCAGACCATCAGATCCAGGCTGTTTCCCCTCCCTCTATAACGTCCTGTCTCTCCTGTCAGACCATCAGATCCAGGCTGTTTCCCCTCCCTCTATAACTTCCTGTCTCCTATCTGTCAGACCATCAGATCCAGGCTGTTTCCCCTCCCTCTATAACTTCCTGTCTCCTATCTGTCAGACCATCAGATCCAGGCTGTTTCCCCTCCCTCTATAACTTCCTGTCTCCTATCTGTCAGACCATCAGATCCAGGCTGTTTCCCCTCCCTCTATAACTTCCTGTCTCCTATCTGTCAGACCATCAGATCCAGGCTGTTTCCCCTCCCTCTATAACTTCCTGTCTCCTATCTGTCAGACCATCAGATCCAGGCTGTTTCCCCTCCCTCTATAACTTCCTGTCTCCTATCTGTCAGACCATCAGATCCAGGTTGTTTCCCCTCCCTCTATAACTTCCTGTCTAATATGTTTCAGACCATCAGATCCAGGCTGTTTCCCCATGGTGACTACTGCTGTTCCGTTCCTCCAGCGCCTGGTAAACCATCTTTATTATGTTGACTCTCTCTGGCCACCAGGTCCATCTCTCAGTCTCATTAGATGTTGTGATGCTGGACTAGTGTGTGTCTCTGTTTCACTGTCGTCTGTCCATGACAGACCATCACTACTCCTATCTTCTCTTATCTTATCGTACGACTCCTATCTTAGGAGAATTCAACCTTACAGTGACATGCTTACTTACAAGCCCTTAACCAACAATGCAGTTTTAAGAAAAATACAAGAAAAAAGTATGAAATAAAAGTAAGAAATAATTAAAGAGCAGCAAAATAACTATCTAACTAATAATTATATACAGGGGGTACCAGTACAGAGTCAATGTGGAGGCTATATACAGGGGGTACCAGTACAGAGTCAATGTGGAGGCTATATACAGGAGGTACCAGTACAGAGTCAATGTGGAGGTTATATACAGGAGGTACCAGTACAGAGTCAATGTGGAGGCTATATACAGGAGGTACCAGTACAGAGTCAATGTGGAGGCTATATACAGGGGGTACCGGTACAGAGTCAATGTGGAGGCTATATACTGGGGGTACCAGTACAGAGTCAATGTGGAGGCTATATACAGGGGGTACCGGTACAGAGTCAATGTGGAGGCTATATACTGGGGGTACCAGTACAGAGTCAATGTGGAGGCTATATACAGGGGGTACCGGTACAGAGTCAATGTGGAGGCTATATACAGGGGGTACCGGTACAGAGTCAATGTGGAGGCTATATACAGGAGGTACCAGTACAGAGTCAATGTGGAGGCTATATACAGGGGGTACCGGTACAGAGTCAATGTGGAGGCTATATACAGGGGGTACCGGTACAGAGTCAATGTGGAGGCTATATACAGGAGGTACCAGTACAGAGTCAATGTGGAGGCTATATACAGGGGGTACCGGTACAGAGTCAATGTGGAGGCTATATACAGGGGGTACCGGTACAGAGTCAATGTGGAGGCTATATACAGGGGGTACCGGTACAGAGTCAATGTGGAGGCTATATACTGGGGGTACCAGTACAGAGTCAATGTGGAGGCTATATACAGGGGGTACCAGTACAGAGTCAATGTGGAGGCTATATACTGGGGGTACCAGTACAGAGTCAATGTGGAGGCTATATACAGGGTGAGGGGGGCAGTACAGAGTCAATGTGGAGGCTATATACAGGGGGTACCGGTACAGAGTCAATGTGGAGGCTATATACAGGGGGTACCAGTACAGAGTCAATGTGGAGGCTATATACAGGGGGTACCAGTACAGAGTCAATGTGGAGGTTATATACAGGAGGTACCAGTACAGAGTCAATGTGGAGGCTATATACAGGAGGTACCAGTACAGAGTCAATGTGGAGGCTATATACAGGGGGTACCGGTACAGAGTCAATGTGGAGGCTATATACTGGGGGTACCAGTACAGAGTCAATGTGGAGGCTATATACAGGGGGTACCGGTACAGAGTCAATGTGGAGGCTATATACTGGGGGTACCAGTACAGAGTCAATGTGGAGGCTATATACAGGAGGTACCAGTACAGAGTCAATGTGGAGGCTATATACAGGGGGTACCGGTACAGAGTCAATGTGGAGGCTATATACTGGGGGTACCAGTACAGAGTCAATGTGGAGGCTATATACAGGGGGTACCGGTACAGAGTCAATGTGGAGGCTATATACTGGGGGTACCAGTACAGAGTCAATGTGGAGGCTATATACAGGGGGTACCGGTACAGAGTCAATGTGGAGGCTATATACAGGGGGTACCGGTACAGAGTCAATGTGGAGGCTATATACAGGAGGTACCAGTACAGAGTCAATGTGGAGGCTATATACAGGGGGTACCGGTACAGAGTCAATGTGGAGGCTATATACAGGGGTACCGGTACAGAGTCAATGTGGAGGCTATATACAGGAGGTACCAGTACAGAGTCAATGTGGAGGCTATATACAGGGGGTACCGGTACAGAGTCAATGTGGAGGCTATATACTGGGGGTACCAGTACAGAGTCAATGTGGAGGCTATATACAGGGGGTACCGGTACAGAGTCAATGTGGAGGCTATATACAGGGGGTACCGGTACAGAGTCAATGTGGAGGCTATATACTGGGGGTACCAGTACAGAGTCAATGTGGAGGCTATATACAGGGGGTACCAGTACAGAGTCAATGTGGAGGCTATATACTGGGGGTACCAGTACAGAGTCAATGTGGAGGCTATATACAGGGTGAGGGGGGCAGTACAGAGTCAATGTGGAGGCTATATACAGGGTGGGGGGGGGGGGGCAGTACAGAGTCAATGTGGAGGCTATATACAGGTGGGTACCGGTACAGAGTCAATGTGGAGGCTATATACAGGGGGTACCGGTACAGAGTCAATGTGGAGGCTATATACAGGGGGTACCGGTACAGAGTCAATGTGGAGGCTATATACAGGGGGTACTGGTACAGAGTCAATGTGGAGGCTATCTACAGGGTGTACCGGTACAGAGTCAATGTGGAGGCTATATACAGGGGGTACTGGTACAGAGTCAATGTGGAGGCTATATACAGGGGGTACTGGTACAGAGTCAATGTGGATGCTATATACAGGGGGTACCGGTACAGAGTCAATGTGGAGGCTATATACAGGGTGTTACGGTACAGAGTCAATGTGGAGGCTATATACTGGGCGTACCGGTACGGAGTCAATGTGGAGGCTATATACAGGGGGTACCAGTACAGAGTCAATGTGGAGACTACAGTGGGGAGAACAAGTATTTGATACACTGCCGATTTTGCAGGTTTTCCTACTTACAAAGCATGTAGAGGTCTGTAATTTTTATCATAGGTACATTTCATCTGTCAGAGACGTAATCTAAAACAAAAATCCAGAAAATCACATTGTATGATTTTTAAGTAATTCATTTGCATTTCAACAGCAGAATGATTTATGATAATTTTGTTATCCAGAGTTTGAAGTGGGCTTAATGGGTACGTGTCCTAATAGGTCAACTTATTCTGCATCTCCTGATATGGAACTGGAACTCCCTGTTAGTGGTCCACAATGTGGATACAAAACATCTGGGGTTTGGATCATTGTGGAGTGACACTTAAATACATTCTCTAACTCTCCTATTTTATCTGACATGATCTGACTCTGCTGTTGTTTCTGATGGTCCCTGGGAAACAGGCTCTGATCATGTTTCTGATGGTCCCTGGTTAACAGGCTCTGATCATGTTTCTGATGGTCCCTGGTTAACAGGCTCTGATCATGTTTCCTGATGGTCCCTGGTTAACAGGCTCTGATCATGTTTCCTGATGGTCCCTGGTTAACAGGCTCTGATCATGTTTCCTGATGGTCCCGGGTTAACAGGCTCTGATCATGTTTCTGATGGTCCCTGGTTAACAGGCTCTGATCATGTTTCTGATGGTCCCTGGTTAACAGGCTCTGATCATGTTTCCTGATGGTCCCTGGTTAACAGGCTCTGATCATGTTTCTGATGGTCCCTGGTTAACAGGCTCTGATCATGTTTCTGATGGTCCCTGGTTAACAGGCTCTGATCATGTTTCTGATGGTCCCTGGTTAACAGGCTCTGATCATGTTTCCTGATGGTCCCGGGTTAACAGGCTCTGATCATGTTTCCTGATGGTCCCTGGTTAACAGGCTCTGATCATGTTTCTGATGGTCCCTGGTTAACAGGCTCTGATCATGTTTCCTGATGGTCCCTGGTTAACAGGCTCTGATCATGTTTCCTGATGGTCCCTGGTTAACAGGCTCTGATCATGTTTCCTGATGGTCCCTGGTTAACAGGCTCTGATCATGCAGAGGAATGGGAAGATCCTCCTCCAAGACATGGTAGACAGGAGAGTAGTGTGCTGCTTCTCCCTCCCAGACACTCATCTCCTGGCCAATCCCTGGAATCCTGTGTTTCTACTGGACCCCACGCAGCAGTCTCTGCTCATACCAGGTACTGGAACGTCTTGCAAGACAAAAAAGATAAACATTTTATTTCATACTCTGCTTAGATTTATATGACATGGACCAATTATACTAAACCAACGTTTGTGTTTGCTTGGTTCTGAAGCCTCTGTTCATAAGAGGTACTGGAACATTGGGCAATAGTGTATCTTGAAAGGCATATTTTATACATATTTTAATCTAGATTATTTCTGGATTTAGTTTAGTGCTGAGTTGAGGATGACAACGTTTAAGACAACAGGATTCTAATATCCCAGAACTCTTTGCAACAATATGATCAGTTATGTTAGTAATGTTGCTGGTAGATAGTAATGTTGCTAGTAGATAGTAATGTTGCTAGTAGATAGTAATGTTGCTGGCAGTTAGTAATGTTGCTGGTAGTTAGTAATGTTGCTGGTAGTTAGTAATGTTGCTGGTAGATAGTAATGTGGCTGGTTGTTAGTAATGTTGCTGGTTGTTAGTAATGTTGCTGGTAGATAGTAATGTTGCTGGTAGATAGTAATGTTGCTGGTAGATAGTAATGTTGCTGGTAGTTAGTAGTGGCTCTGTAGTTAGTAATGTTGCTGGTAGTTAGTAGTGGCTCTGTAGTTAGTAATGTTGCTGCTAGTTAGTAATGTTGCTGGTAGTTAGTAGTGGCTCTGTAGATAGTAATGTTGCTGGTAGTTAGCAATGTTGGTGGTAGTTAGTATTGTTGCTGGTAGATAGTAATGTTGCTGGTAGTTAGTAATGTTGCTGGTAGATAGTAACGGCTCTGGTAGATAGTAACTACTCTGGTAGTTAGTAATGTTGCTGGTAGAGAGTAATGTTGCTGGTAGTTAGTATTGTTGCTGGTAGATAGTAACGGCTCTGGTAGATAGTAACTGCTCTGGTAGTTAGTAATGTTGCTGGTAGATAGTAATGTTGCTGGTAGATAGTAATGTTGCTGGTACATAGGTAACACTTCTGGTAGATAGTTACGGCTCTGGTAGATAGTAACGGCTCTGGTAGATAGTAATGTTGCTAGTAGTTAGTAATGTTGCAGGTAGTTAGTAATGTTGCTGGTAGTTAGTAATGTTGCTGGTAGTTAGTAATGTTGCTGGTAGTTAGTAAAGTTGCTGGTAGTTAGTAAAGTTGCTGGTAGATAGTAACGGCTTTGGTAGATAGTAACGGCTCTGGTAGATAGTAACGGCTCTGGTAGATAGTAACGGGGCTGGTAGATAGTAACGGGGCTGGTAGATAGTAATGTTGCTGGTAGTTAGTAATGTTGCTGGTAGTTAGTAATGTTGCTGGTAGTTAGTAAAGTTGCTGGTACATAGTAATGTTGCTGGTAGATAGTAACGGCTTTGGTAGATAGTAACGGGGCTGGTAGATAGTAATGTGGCTGGTAGTTAGTAATGTTGCTGGTAGTTAGTAATGTTGCTGGTAGTTACTAATGTTGCTGGTTGTTAGTAATGTTGCTGGTAGTTAGTAACGGCTCTGGTAGATAGTAACGGGGCTGGTAGATAGTAACGGGGCTGGTAGATAGTAACGGGGCTGGTAGATAGTAACGGCTCTGGTAGATAGTAACGGCTCTGGTAGATAGTAACGGCTCTTGTAGATAGTAACGGGGCTGGTAGATAGTAACGGCTCTGGTAGATAGTAACGGCTTTGGTAGATAGTAACGGGGCTGGTAGATAGTAATGTTGCTGGTAGTTAGTAATGTTGCTGGTAGTTAGTAATGTTGCTGGTAGTTAGTAATGTTGCTGGTAGTTAGTAAAGTTGCTGGTACATAGTAATGTTGCTGGTAGATAGTAACGGCTTTGGTAGATAGTAACGGGGCTGGTAGATAGTAATGTGGCTGGTAGTTAGTAATGTTGCTGGTAGTTAGTAATGTTGCTGGTAGTTAGTAATGTTGCTGGTAGTTACTAATGTTGCTGGTAGTTAGTAATGTTGCTGGTAGTTAGTAACGGCTCTGGTAGATAGTAACGGGGCTGGTAGATAGTAACGGGGCTGGTAGATAGTAACGGGGCTGGTAGATAGTAACGGCTCTGGTAGATAGTAACGGCTCTGGTAGATAGTAACGGCTCTGGTAGATAGTAACGGCTCTGGTAGATAGTAACGGCTCTGGTAGATAGTAACGGGGCTGGTAGATAGTAACGGCTCTGGTAGATAGTAACGGCTCTGGTAGATAGTAACGGGGCTAGTACATAGTAATGTTGCTGGTAGATAGTAACGGCTCTGGTAGATAGTAACGGGGCTGGTAGATAGTAACGGCTCTGGTAGATAGTAACGGGGCTGGTAGATAGTAACGGCTCTGGTAGATAGTAACGGCTCTGGTAGATAGTAACGGGTCTGATAGATAGTAACGGGGCTGGTACATAGTAATGTTGCTGGTAGATAGTAACGGCTCTGGTAGATAGTAACGGGGCTGGTAGATAGTAACGGCTCTGGTAGATAGTAACGGCTCTGGTAGATAGTAACGGGGCTGGTAGATAGTAACGGGGCTGGTAGATAGTAACGGCTCTGGTAGATAGTAACGGGGCTGGTAGATAGTAACGGCTCTGGTAGATAGTAACGGGGCTGGTAGATAGTAACGGCTCTGGTAGATAGTAACGGGGCTGGTAGATAGTAACGGCTCTGGTAGATAGTAACGGGGCTGGTAGATAGTAACGGGGCTGGTAGATAGTAACGGCTCTGGTAGATAGTAACGGGGCTGGTAGATAGTAACGGCTCTGGTAGATAGTAACGGGGCTGGTAGATAGTAACGGCTCTGGTAGATAGTAACGGGGCTGGTAGATAGTAACGGCTCTGGTAGATAGTAACGGGGCTGGTAGATAGTAACGGCTCTGGTAGATAGTAACGGGGCTGGTAGATAGTAACGGCTCTGGTAGATAGTAACGGCGCTGGCCCAGCTACTAGGAGTGCTTGGGTTTTGTTCTTACTTTACCTCACGTCTTCTTTACCTCATGGTTCTAAAGCAACACACCTGATGTCATGTCATGAAAAACCATCTGGCCTTAATGGTGATATATGCTCTTAAATCTCCACCGGTACAGAAGAGGACTGGCCGCCCCTTTACCAGGTAAAGCCAGGAGAGGACTGGCCACCCCTTTACCAGGTACAGCCAGGAGAGGACTGGCCACCCCTTTACCAGGTACAGCCAGGAGAGGACTGGCCACCCCTTTACCAGGTACAGCCAGGAGAGGACTGGCCGCCCCTTTACCAGGTACAGCCAGGAGAGGACTGGCCGCCCCTTTACCAGGTAAAGCCAGGAGAGGACTGGCCACCCCTTTACCAGGTAAAGCCAGGAGAGGACTGGCCACCTCTTTACCAGGTACAGCCAGGAGAGGACTGGCCGCCCCTTTACCAGGTACAGCCAGGAGAGGACTGGCCACCCCTTTACCAGGTACAGCCAGGAGAGGACTGGCCACCCCTTTACCAGGTACAGCCAGGAGAGGACTGGCCACCCCTTTACCAGGTACAGCCAGGAGAGGACTGGCCACCCCTTTACCAGGTACAGCCAGGAGAGAACTGGCCGCCCCTTTACCAGGTACAGCCAGGAGAGGACTGGCCACCACTCTGAGCCCGGTTCCTCTCTACCAGGTACAGCCAGGAGAGGACTGGCCCTCTGAGCCCGGTTCCTCTCTACCAGGTACAGCCAGGAGAGGACTGGCCCTCTGAGCCCGGTTCCTCTCTACCAGGTACAGCCAGGAGAGGACTGGCCCTCTGAGCCCGGTTCCTCTCTACGAGGTACAGCCAAGAGAGGACTGGCCACCACTCTGAGCCCGGTTCCTCTCTACCAGGTACAGCCAGGAGAGGACTGGCCACCACTCTGAGCCAGGTTCCTCTCTACCAGGTACAGCCAGGAGAGGACTGGCCACCACTCTGAGCCCGGTTCCTCTCTACCAGGTACAGCCAGGAGAGGACTGGCCCTCTGAGCCCGGTTCCTCTCTACCAGGTACAGCCAGGAGAGGACTGGTCACCACTCTGAGCCCGGTTCCTCTCTACCAGGTACAGCCAGGAGAGGACTGGCCACCACTCTGAGCCCGGTTCCTCTCTACCAGGTACAGCCAGGAGAGGACTGGCCCTCTGAGCCTGGTTCCTCTCTACCAGGTACAGTCAGGAGAGGACTGGCCCTCTGAGCCCGGTTCCTCTCTACCAGGTACAGCCATGAGAGGACTGGCCCTCTGAACCTGGTTCCTCTCGACCAGGTACAGCCAGGAGAGGACTGGCCCTCTGAGCCCGGTTCCTCTCTACCAGGTACAGCCAGGAGAGGACTGGCCCTCTGAACGCGGTTCCAGGCTTTTCTACCTCCGGTGACCAGCAACTGATCCCCTCTTTATGGTCTAATATATTTTAAATGGAAAATATTGTTAGTTTACATTTACTGACCTACAGGATATCAACATAGCCTTTAACTGTTATATAAAATAACTCAATTCAGTTTTAATGGTGGGATATTAAGCAATTCCTTCTCCCCCAGGTGATCAGCGTCCTGACAGTGGGGAGGAGGGGGAGGACAGAGGGAGTCGACTCTTTGTGTTCCGTCTCCGAGATGCTGCTGTCGTCAAGCCGTACAGACACGAATATGTCGGCAGAGCATCATCACCCCAGGGCCAATCAGGGACAGGCACCTCTAACTTGGAGGAAACATGCAACCTGTATTTCCAACAAAGGTTTGTTTACAGGCTCAGCTCTGTTTAAGAACGGATTTATTCAGCCTTTCTAGGTGCAGGAACAACTGTCAGTCCAACTGCTATTACTGTACCTACAGCTAAACGCCATTATCACAATAATATGTTGTCTTTCCAGATCAGTTTGGTCTCATCCAGACACGCTTCAAAATTAATCTCTGATTGTTTGTTCCTGTTAAACACTAGTTGCTGAAACAGAGTTGATGACATCAGAGTGTGAAACAACCGGCATTTAATACTGTGTTAGGTTCTAAATAAACAGAGTACAAACTAACGGTAGGAAAAGCTCAAACCAAATGTATTCACCCAATGGGTCAGACAGCTGAACAGACAAAAACTTATTTAAACAAGCACTGGAATTTACCCTTCCTCCTATGCTGAGTCTCCTCCTTGCACATCTGGACAGCCAAAACATCTCTGTTGCTGGACAGGACTTTAGTGATGCCTGTTCTTTCTCACTTCATCTGACCTCGGCCCAAATCCCTCACTCCTCCCCAACTCACGGCCGTCCTGTTGACTCGTCCCAGACTGAGGCCCTTCTCCTTTCCATAGGATACCTGGTGTCTAACAATAACATGTTATGACAGAATGTAAATGTTCTGCATTCCCCCTCTCTCTCCCCCAGTAACATGTGTAAGCATATTTCAAGTTTTGAAGTCAGAACCCATCAACAGTATGTCAGTGGTCTAGTTATAACATCAGGTGGTGACGTCATATGGCATGGAATTGGTCTGATATAACATGAAACTAGGAAAAGCTGTGGCACATCTGAATGGTCTTGTTGCAGGTGCCTGGGGGAATAATCAGAAACTCTAATGAAAAGAGAGCCACACACACTGCTTTTACCAGTATGACTTGGGTCAGTGTTTTTCAAAGCTCCTCGGGGACCCCCAGACATTTCCCCAATGTTGTTGTAGCCCTGAACTAGCTCAATGATTGACCTAGTCAAGGGATTGATGATTAGTTGACAAGTTAACTCAATGATTGACCTAGTCAAGGGCTTGATGATTAATTGACAAGTTAACTCAATGATTGACCTAGTCAAGGGCTTGATGATTAGTTGACAAGTTAACTCAATGATTGACCTAGTCAAGGGCTTGATGATTAGTTGACAAGTTAACTCAATGATTGACCTAGTCAAGGGCTTCATGATTAGTTGACAAGTTAAATCAGCTGTATTAGCTCTGGAATAGTTCAAATACCTTGAATGGCTGAGAGGTTTAATACGTGTTGGCCTGTTGTATTGGGTCCCAAGGAGAGGTTTAAAATGTGTTGGCCTTGGCCTGTTGTATTGGGTCCCAAGGAGAGGTTTAATACGTGTTGGCCTTGGCCTGTTGTATAGGGTCCGAAGGAGAGGTTTAATACGTGTTGGCCTTGGCCTGTTGTATAGGGTCCCAAGGAGAGGTTTAATACGTGTTGGCCTTGGCCTGTTGTATTGGGTCCCAAGGAGAGGTTTAATACGTGTTGGCCTTGGCCTGTTGTATTGGGTCCCAAGGAGAGGTTTAATACGTGTTGGCCTGTTGTATTGGGTCCCAAGGAGAGGTTTAATACGTGTTGGCCTTGGCCTGTTGTATTGGGTCCCAAGGAGAGGTTTAAAACGTGTTGGCCTTGGCCTGTTGTATTGGGTCCCAAGGAGAGGTTTAATACGTGTTGGCCTTGGCCTGTTGTATAGGGTCCCAAGGAGAGGTTTAATACGTGTTGGCCTGTTGTATTGGGTCCCAAGGAGAGGTTTAATACGTGTTGGCCTTGGCCTGTTGTATTGGGTCCCAAGGAGAGGTTTAAAACGTGTTGGCCTTGGCCTGTTGTATTGGGTCCCAAGGAGAGGTTTAATACGTGTTGGCCTTGGCCTGTTGTATTGGGTCCGAAGGAGAGGTTTAAAAAGTGTTGGCCTTGGCCTGTTGTATTGGGTCCCAAGGAGAGGTTTAATACGTGTTGGCCTTGGCCTGTTGTATTGGGTCCGAAGGAGAGGTTTAAAACGTGTTGGCCTTGGCCTGTTGTATTGGGTCCCAAGGAGAGGTTTAATACGTGTTGGCCTGTTGTATTGGGTCCCAAGGAGAGGTTTAAAACGTGTTGGCCTGTTGTATTGGGTCCCAAGGAGAGGTTTAAAACGTGTTGGCCTTGGCCTGTTGTATTGGGTCCCAAGGAGAGGTTTAATACGTGTTGGCCTTGGCCTGTTGTATTGGGTCCCAAGGAGAGGTTTAAAACGTGTTGGCCTTGGCCTGTTGTATTGGGTCCCAAGGAGAGGTTTAATACGTGTTGACCTTGGCCTGTTGTATTGGGTCCCAAGGAGAGGTTTAATACGTGTTGGCCTTGGCCTGTTGTATTGGGTCCCAAGGAGAGGTTTAATACGTGTTGGCCTTGGCCTGTTGTATTGGGTCCCAAGGAGAGGTTTAATACGTGTTGGCCTTGGCCTGTTGTATTGGGTCCCAAGGAGAGGTTTAAAACGAGTTGGCCTGTTGTATTGGGTCCCAAGGAGAGGTTTAAAACGTGTTGGCCTTGGCCTGTTGTATTGGGTCCCAAGGAGAGGTTTAAAACGAGTTGGCCTGTTGTATTGGGTCCCAAGGAGAGGTTTAAAACGTGTTGGCCTTGGCCTGTTGTATTGGGTCCCAAGGAGAGGTTTAAAACGAGTTGGCCTGTTGTATTGGGTCCCAAGGAGAGGTTTAAAACGTGTTGGCCTTGGCCTGTTGTATTGGGTCCCAAGGAGAGGTTTAAAACGTGTTGGCCTTGGCCTGTTGTATTGGGTCCCAAGGAGAGGTTTAAAACGTGTTGGCCTGTTGTATTGGGTCCCAAGGAGAGGTTTAAAACGTGTTGGCCTTGGCCTGTTGTATTGGGTCCCAAGGAGAGGTTTAAAACGTGTTGGCCTGTTGTATTGGGTCCCAAGGAGAGGTTTAAAACGTGTTGGCCTTGGCCTGTTGTATTGGGTCCCAAGGAGAGGTTTAAAACGTGTTGGCCTTGGCCTGTTGTATTGGGTCCCAAGGCGAGGTTTAAAACGTGTTGGACTGTTGTATTGGGTCCCAAGGAGAGGTTTAAAACGTGTTGGCCTTGGCCTGTTGTATTGGGTCCCAAGGAGAGGTTTAATACGTGTTGGCCTTGGCCTGTTGTATTGGGTCCCAAGGAGAGGTTTAAAACGTGTTGGCCTTGGCCTGTTGTATTGGGTCCCAAGGCGAGGTTTAAAACGTGTTGGCCTGTTGTATTGGGTCCCAAGGAGAGGTTTAAAACGTGTTGGCCTGTTGTATTGGGTCCCAAGGAGAGGTTTAAAACGTGTTGGCCTGTTGTATTGGGTCCCAAGGAGAGGTTTAAAACGTGTTGGCCTGTTGTATTGGGTCCCAAGGAGAGGTTTAATACGTGGTTTTAACACGGGGTTTTCTACAGTAGTCTGTTGTATTGTGTGTAATAGTCCTGGGGGTTTTCTACAGTAGTCTGTTGTATTGTGTGTAATAGTCCTGGGGGTTTTCTACAGTAGTCTGTTGTATTGTGTGTAATAGTCCTGGGGGTTTTCTACAGTAGTCTATTGTATTGTGTGTAATAGTCCTGGGGGTTTTCTACAGTAGTCTGTTGCGTACAACTGCCCTGGTTGTGTGTCTGTGTATTGTGTAATTGGTGATTTCCACAGTACTCTATTGTATATACTGTAATTGTTCTGGCTTTGTGTGTTTGTCTGTATTGTGTTTCAGGGTTCAATCTGTGGAGGAGAGAAACAAAGTCATGACTGAGACATGGAACCAGCTCCAAGAGCATGCCGCCATGGTGCTCTTACAGAACTGACAGCAAGTTGTTACCATCTAACAGAACTGACAACAAGTTGTTACCATCTAACAGAACTGACAACAAGCAGTTACCATCTAACAGAACTGACAACAAGCGGTTACCATCTAACAGAACTGACAACAAGCGGTTACCATCTAACAGAACTGACAACAAGCGGTTACCATCTAACAGAACTGACAACAAGCGGTTACCATCTAACAGAACTGACAACAAGTTGTTACCATCTAACAGAACTGACAACAAGCGGTTACCATCTAACAGAACTGACAACAAGTTGTTACCATCTAACAGAACTGACAACAAGCGGTTACCATCTAACAGAACTGACAACAAGTTGTTACCATCTAACAGAACTGACAACAAGCGGTTACCATCTAACAGAACTGACAACAAGCGGTTACCATCTAACAGAACTGACAACAAGCGGTTACCATCTAACAGAACTGACAACAAGCGGTTACCATCTAACAGAACTGACAACAAGTTGTTACCATCTAACAGAACTGACAACAAGCGGTTACCATCTAACAGAACTGACAACAAGTTGTTACCATCTAACAGAACTGACAACAAGCGGTTACCATCTAACAGAACTGACAACAAGTTGTTACCATCTAACAGAACTGACAACAAGCGGTTACCATCTAACAGAACTGACAACAAGCGGTTACCATCTAACAGAACTGACAACAAGCGGTTACCATCTAACAGAACTGACAACAAGCGGTTACCATCTAACAGAACTGACAACAAGTTGTTACCATCTAACAGAACTGACAACAAGCGGTTACCATCTAACAGAACTGACAACAAGCGGTTACCATCTAACAGAACTGACAACAAGCAGTTACCATCTAACAGAACTGACAACAAGCTGTTACCATCTAACAGAACTGACAACAAGCTGTTACCATCTAACAGAACTGACAACACCCTGTTACCATCTAACAGAACTGACAACAAGCTGTTACCATCTAACAGAACTGACAACAAGCTGTTACCATCTAACAGAACTGACAACACCTTGTTACCATCTAACAGAACTGACAACAAGCTGTTACCATCTAACAGAACTGACAACAAGCTGTTACCATCTAACAGAACTGACAACAAGCTGTTACCATCTAACAGAACTGACAACAAGCTGTTACCATCTAACAGAACTGACAACAAGCTGTTACCATCTAACAGAACTGACAACACCTTGTTACCATCTAACAGAACTGACAACAAGCTGTTACCATCTAACAGAACTGACAACAAGCTGTTACCATCTAACAGAACTGACAACAAGCGGTTACCATCTAACAGAACTGACAACAAGCGGTTACCATCTAACAGAACTGACAACAAGCTGTTACCATCTAACAGAACTGACAACAAGCGGTTACCATCTAACAGAACTGACAACAAGCTGTTACCATCTAACAGAACTGACAACAAGCGGTTACCATCTAACAGAACTGACAACAAGCTGTTACCATCTAACAGAACTGACAACAAGCTGTTACCATCTAACAGAACTGACAACAAGCTGTTACCATCTAACAGAACTGACAACACCCTGTTACCATCTAACAGAACTGACAACAAGCTGTTACCATCTAACAGAACTGACAACACCCTGTTACCATCTAACAGAACTGACAACAACAACTTGTTACCCTCTTACAGAACCAACACCATGTTACCCTCTTACAGAACCAACACCCTGTTCCCCTCTTACAGAACCAACACCCTGTTACCCTCTTACTGAACCAACACCCTGTTCCCCTCTTACAGAACCAACACCCTGTTCCCCTCTTACTGAACCAACACCCTGTTACCATTTTACAGAACCAACACCCTGTTACCATCTTACAGAACCAACACCCTGTTCCCCTCTTACAGAACCAACACCCTGTTACCCTCTTACTGAACCAACACCCTGTTACCATTTTACAGAACCAACACCCTGTTCCCCTCTTACAGAACCAACACCCTGTTACCCTCTTACTGAACCAACACCCTGTTACCATTTTACAGAACCAACACCCTGTTCCCCTCTTACAGAACCAACACCCTGTTCCCCTCTTACAGAACCAACACCCTGTTACCCTCTTACTGAACCAACACCCTGTTACCATTTTACAGAACCAACACCCTGTTCCCCTCTTACAGAACCAACACCCTGTTACCCTCTTACTGAACCAACACCCTGTTACCATTTTACAGAACCAACACCCTGTTACCCTCTTACTGAACCAACACCCTGTTACTATTTTACAGAACCAACAGCCTGTTCCCCTCTTACAGAACCAACACCCTGTTCCCCTCTTACAGAACCAACAGCCTGTTCCCCTCTTACAGAACCAACACCCTGTTCCCCTCTTACAGAACCACCAGAAGCAGGACATTACCACGGCCACATGTCTTCCGTCACTACATAGACTGACACATGAAAACCTACAGGATATATTGATTGAATACTACCTCAGCGTAACCTTTGTTCTTCCAGGTTGGCATCTTGACTTTTAGGAAAAGCGGTAATGGAGGGTTTTACATTATTAGGTTTGATGTTAGCATATGTTACAGGCAATAATGTATGGGTTCTTACATCTGCTTTCTTAGATCCACTGAAGAATGGACCATGCTTTGATAGGGCTTTGAATAAATTGGGAGATTAAGACTAAAATGTAAATACAGTGTCACAACCAAGTGTCTCACACCAAACAAACGTTCCTTATATTGACAGGGTGTTCTGTCTTAGCCCAACATCTACATCCTTCTGAGGTATCATGCCTCAGAAGTCTCCAATATGACTATTTATTTATGAGAAAACCTAACCCTGTCTTCGCCCCTTATCGAAGGTAATGTCACAGTCCGCTCTGCTGAGCATGACATTTTGTGTCCAAGGAAAAAACAGATTTTCAGTTTATCCCTCTACTCTTCTCACATTCACTTAGCTATGGAACATCATCTTTCTCTGACAACCATGTTTCTGTAAAATAATACATTATATTGTGTCCTAAATGTGACCGACCGCCTTGAATCGGCCTAGGGGACACGCAGCCCGCGTACAGCAGTTGGACAGAGGGAGATTCCAGCTCAAAGCACTATACTTGTACGGCTCCGGTTACCTTGGATAAAGAAGGACTTGTGTTTTAAAGAACAGTTTTCTTTAATATTTCTTAGACAAGAAGATACAACAGAGATCCAGAGGAAACTAGAATTGCCCATATATAGATGCCTTGTTCAAAACAACTGGGAACTCTTGGAAAAAGTAGGAGTTGGATGACCAATGTTCAATTAGATTTTTTTCGAGTTCCGAGTTGATTTGAACGCGGCAAGAGTTGCAATCTGGTCTCGAAACTCGATGATCAACTCTTCTTAGCCACACAGTTTATATTCTACACATACACGTAATTTACAGTCCAGCAAATGGTCACAGCTGTCTGCCATTCCTGGGTTGGCCATTAACTGTATATGTATAACATAAAGTAACCTACCCTGATATCATTAATACAGTATGGTCTATAGAATAACATAAAGTAACCTACCCTGGTATCATTAATACAGTATGGTCTATAGAATAACATAAAGTAACCTACCCTGGTATCATTAATACAGTATGGTCTATAGAATAACATAAAGTAACCTACCCTGGTATCATTAATACAGTATGGTCTATAGAATAACATAAAGTAACCTACCCTGGTATCATTAATACAGTATGGTCTATAGAATAACATAAAGTAACCTACCCTGGTATCATTAATACAGTATGGTCTATAGAATAACATAAAGTAACCTACCCTGGTATCATTAATACAGTATGGTCTATAGAATAACAGAAAGTAACCTACCCTGGTATCATTAATACAGTATGGTCTATAGAATAACATAAAGTAACCTACTCTGGTATTATTAATACAGTATGGTCTATAGAATAACATAAAGTAACCTACCCTTGTATTATTAATACAGCATGGTCTATAGAATAACATAAAGTAACCTACTCTGGTATCATTAATACAGTATGGTCTATAGAATAACAGAAAGTAACCTACTCTGGTATCATTAATACAGTATGGTCTATAGAATAACATAAAGTAACCTACCCTGGTATCATTAATACAGTATGGTCTATAGAATAACATAAAGTAACCTACCCTGGTATCATTAATACAGTATGGTCTATAGAATAACATAAAGTAACCTACCCTGGTATCATTAATACAGTATGGTCTATAGAATAACATAAAGTAACCTACCCTGGTATCATTAATACAGTATGGTCTATAGAATAACATAAAGTAACCTACCCTGGTATTATTAATACAGCATGGTCTATAGAATAACATAAAGTAACCTACCCTGGTATTATTAATACAGCATGGTCTATAGAATAACATAAAGTAACCTACCCTGGTATTA
Organism: Oncorhynchus mykiss; assembly: GCF_013265735.2. NCBI lineage: Eukaryota > Metazoa > Chordata > Actinopteri > Salmoniformes > Salmonidae > Oncorhynchus > Oncorhynchus mykiss. Next base: position 168,059 of record NC_048590.1, on the reverse strand, counting down.
TTAATACAGTATGGTCTATAGAATAACATAAAGTAACCTACCCTGGTATTATTAATACAGCATGGTCTATAGAATAACATAATAACATAATTAATGTAATTGGTTCAGAGTTTGTTTTGATATTTTAACCGGGGTGTCATGATCGCATTTGGTGTAGGGGGACAAAATGAATGTATGCATGATATTGCATGATGGCGCACGCGCGCAGCCGGTTTGGGTTCTGTGTATGTGCTGTTATTGTGAAGTGGAAACGTCTATGAGCAACAACGGCTCAGCCGAGAAGTGGAAGGCCATACAAGCTCACAGAACGGGACCGCCAAGTGCTGAAGTGTGTACAGCATAAAAATCATCTGTCCTCGGTTGCAACACTCACTACCGAGTTCCAAACTGAGGAATTAAAGGAATTACTCTCTTTCAAAAATACAAGGCAGGTCTGGGCCTGCGCCATAGAGATAGATAGAGGACTCATCTTTATATCTGTTGCCATTATAGCATAAAATCAAATCAAAATCAAATCAAATCTCTCCCATTATAGCATAACAGCATGGGCAGCGCCATTGAGGCAATCTCCATATTGAAGTAGTAATTTTTCTTCATTTATTTATTTATTTTATTTTACCTTTATTTAACCAGGTAGGCAAGTTGAGAACAAGTTCTCATTTATAATTGCGACCTGGCCAAGATAAAGCAAAGCAGTTCGACAGATACAACGACACAGAGTTACACATGGAGTAAAACAAACATACAGTCAATAATACAGTATAAACAAGTCTATATACAATGTGAGCAAATGAGGTGAGAAGGGAGGTAAAGGCAAAAAAGGCCATGGTGGCAAGGTAAATACAATATAGCAAGTAAAACACTGGAATGGTAGTTTTGCAATGGAAGAATGTGCAAAGTAGAAATAAAAATAATAGGGTGCAAAGGAGCAAAATAAATAAATTAATTAAATACAGTTGGGAAAGAGGTAGTTGTTTGGGCTAAATTATAGGTGGGCTATGTACAGGTGCAGTAATCTGTGAGCTGCTCTGACAGTTGGTGCTTAAAGCTAGTGAGGGAGATAAGTGTTTCCAGTTTCAGAGATTTTTGTAGTTCGTTCCAGTCATTGGCAGCAGAGAACTGGAAAGAGAGGCGGCCAAAGAAAGAATTGGTTTTGGGGGTGACTAGAGAGATATACCTGCTGGAGCGTGTGCTACAGGTGGGAGATGCTATGGTGACCAGCGAGCTGAGATAAGGGGGGACTTTACCTAGCAGGGTCTTGTAGATGACATGGAGCCAGTGGGTTTGGCGACGAGTATGAAGCGAGGGCCAGCCAACGAGAGCGTGATTGGCTGATCCAGATAGGACATGACTCCAACAGGGTTATCGGGATGGATCAGCCAATAAAGTTGGAAGTCCCACCCAGTTAACTATATTAAATACAACCTATATTAAGAGAATCTTTTGGCGACTAGGGGCCTCTATTATTCTCTATGGTCTGCACCAAGCCTGTCTGCAGGGTATATTGTGCTAGAGCGCCCTCTGGTGGCTTAACGCCCAATAAGGACTTAATGAGATATTATTCATTATTAGTATCAGTTCTAAATAGAGAGTAATGAGAAGAACATTTTAATAATTAATGCCAATATTGGTTGCAGACCTTGCGGACCAAACTCCACTCCATGGTGAAGGAAGTTTCCGAACTTCACCAACAGAGTGGAGAAGAGACCAGGCTTTGCGGAATCTAGCCCCGACTATATCGATTATTATTATTATCAGTTATAAATAGAGAGTAATGAGAAGAACATTTTTATAATTATTGCCTCTATTGGTTGCATGTGGCAGACCTTGCGGACCAAAGTCCACTCCATGGTTAGAGACCTTTGTAACAATAGTTGCTTTCCTTTCTTTGCTTGCTGAAATCCATACATTTTCAATAAACGTGAATACAACCACCGACTTTTTGCTTGTTTCCGTTTCTCGAAGGTGGCAACTATTTCTCAGTATCTCTAGAGTCTGGACAGAAATGTGCCAAGTCAATAAAGTTATGGAACAAATGTATTGTTTACTGGGGCCTGTAATGATCTAAATTTGAATGGTTGTCACTAGCTGTAGATCGTGTGATTTGATTGGACACAAAGGCATACGTCATGTCATCCCTTTACTTCAGAAACGAGAATAAACGTCGGTGGTTGTATTTGATGAATGTTTATTAAAAAAGTATAGATTTCAGCAAACAAAGAAAGGCACGCAACTACAGAGGACAAACATAGGTACAAGGTAGGCGTTTCATGATTTTTGACCTTGAGCGAATCGATGAAGTCGGAGCGAGATTCCGCAAAGCCTGGTCTCTGCTCCACTCTCTCTGTTGGTGAAGTTCACTATAAACTTCCTTCACCATGGAATGAGGTTTAGTCCGCTAGGGGCAGACCTTGAGTTGGAGCCTATTGGCCTACCGAAATGTGGTCTATGACTAAAAAGAAAGTAAAGGTGGTAAATGTATTATATCTTAGTAAAAATGGCAATACGAACGAGGTGTCTATTCTCCATGTCAGTTTATCAGCACTTCTCTCCTGTCTGCCAGCGAGGAGGAGGAGGTCTCTGGTGGTTCTTCATTTACGTCACCCCTCTTTCAATCCCTTCCTCCTTCCGTCCTGCTCTACATACAACGTCAACGGGGGACACCACGTTCAAACTGGTTTCTCATATTAACACCCACCACAATCACTTCGCCACCATAAACCTCTTTTGGAACCAGGTGAGTTGAATATCTGTTAATTGGTGAAATAAAGGAAGGAAACAACAGAGCGAATAGAGTAGACCGGCCGGAGAGGCGACAGTGTTTCTAGTCTAGCGTCATTTATCTCATTCCTTTTCACTCGGTTTGGAAATGGCTCTCTGTGTATCGCGAGTGTGTAATGTGCTTGTTTACGCGGTTGTTTCGTTATCTTTATGGCGGTTAACATCGGCTTGTAAACAAAAAGCCCGTCTACGTCAGCCACTATGTAGCCAAAATGTCGTCTTTTATTTGACTTCCACACTCTATGTCCCATGCCACAAACCGATGGCGTCGTGAGGGTGGGATGGAGGGAGTGTGAAAGAGACCCATAAACGAGTAGCGAGGCCACACTAGGTATCCCCATCTCAGAGCTGAGCCCTCCATGCCACTAGCGGGTCTGGCCGAACCTATCTTTAGTAGGCCCGTCCAGAACCTGTCTTTCTTCAACTTAGTTTTCCTGTCAAGTTATCGGCCCATTTAAAGATACAGCGCGTGTTCAGAGGCTAATAATGACCAACCAATTGAAACAAGTCCCGATGTTTTTGTGTGCTGTTGGATACAATTGGTACGACCATGGAGGAATGGTTAGGCTACTTTGAAACTGATAATGTAGGTCTGCCAGGTCTGAGTTGGTGAAGATACGTTGTTGCAGACACTCCATTGCATCAACATGCAATAGACTCGAGGCTGATGCTTCTTGTTCCAAATGAATGGATTTCTGACCCAATCTCTAGTCTTTTGTGAAGCATCAGCATTAGCCTCAACAACAATTAAAATCTAGTCCAGGGGAACACAGTTCTGGCCCTACCAGGTCTGGTGTACTGCTGCTTTTCTGTTCTACCTGATAATGAATTGCACCCACAATACAGTCAGGGACAGATGTTTAGGCAACACAATGATATGGATTATTGTACTGCATTACAGGTACGCCCAATGTAATAGATAATTAATAGTAGTCAGATCTTGGTGAATAAACACTGCATACCAGGTGCTACTGAACATCTGGTTTATGAGTTGATAGTCTGGTACTGGAGATTACAGTAATGTCATGGAGGTGGTATAGTAGATTATAGTAATGTCATTGAGGTGGTACAGCAGATTATAGTAATGTCATGGAGGTGGTACAGTAGATTATAGTAATGTCATGGAGGTGGTACTGTCGATTATAGTAATGTCATGGAGGTGGTACAGTAGATTATAGTAATGTCATTGAGGTGGTACAGTAGATTATAGTAATGTCATGGAGGTGGTCAGGTTGATTATAGTAATGTCATGGAGGTGGTCATGTTGATTATAGTAATGTCATGGAGGTGGTACAGTAGATTATAGTAATGTCATTGAGGTGGTACAGTAGATTATAGTAATGTCATGGAGGTGGTACAGTAGATTATAGTAATGTCATGGAGGTGGTACTGTCGATTATATTAATAGTAATGTAATAGTGGTACAGTAGATTATAGTAATGTCATGGAGGTGGTCAGGTTGATTATAGTAATGTCATGGAGGTGGTACAGTATATTATAGTAATGTCATGGAGGTGGTACAGTAGATTATAGTAATGTCACGGAGGTGGTACAGTAGATTATATTAATAGTAATGTAATAGTGGTACAGTAGATTATAGTAATGTCATGGAGGTGGTACTGTAAATTATAGTAATATCGGAGGTGGTGCAGTAGATTATAGCAATAGTAATGTCATGGAGGTGGTCATGTTGATTATAGTAATGTCATGGAGGTGGTACAGTAGATTATAGTAATGTCATGGAGGTGGTACTGTAAATTATAGTAATGTCATGAAGGTGGTTCAGTAGATTATAGTAATAGTAATGTCATTGAGGTGGTACAGGAGATTACCATTCGGGCTTCAGTAAAAAACATAGCACAATTACAGCAGGCATGAATGTTTTAAATGATATCACTGAAGCCCTTGACAAAAAACAGCACTGTGGCTTTTGATACAGTTGATCATGCTATACTGAGACAGAGATTGTCGAGAGTAGGTCTTTCGGAGCATGCAGTTGCATGGTTTGCTAACTATCTGTCTGATAGAACTCAGTGCACTCTGTTTGATGGGCTCATTTCTGTCTGTAGTGGTGTGCCCCAGGGCTGTGTACTTGGTCCCATCTTATTCACTATTTATATTAATCATTTAGACAAAAATGTGCAAAATGCACAACTTCACTTATGCTGATGATACTGTTATTTATTGTTGTGCCTCGTCTCTCACAAAAGCTTTCCAGAACTTGCAAACTGCTTTTTATACTGTTCAACATACCTTTCAATTAAAGCTTATCCTCAATACTGACAAAACTAAACTACAGGTGTTTTCTAAAGCAAGAAATAGACCTCTGAACCTTTCACCTATTACTACCTGTCAGGGCAAGGAGATTGAGACTAACCTCATATAAATATCTTGGAATTTGAATTGATGATGGCCTCTTTTTTAAATTGCACATTCAAGAACTTACAAAAAAATGTAAACTGAAGTTGGGATTTTATTTTAGGAACAAGGCCTGTTTTTCTTTTGAAGCCAGAAGGAGGCTAGTATCAGCTACATTTATGCCTATACTAGACTATGGGGATATTTTATATATGAATGCTTCTGCTCAGTGTTTGGAATCAATTGACACCCTTTACCATGGCACATTGAGATTTATTTTAAACTGCAAAACCCTTACGCACCACTGCACTTTATATACCAGGGTTGACTGGCCTTCTCTAGTCACTCGTAGGCTCAGTCACTGGTATACTTTTTTTATAAAGCCATTTTGGGTTTACTACCTTTTTATTTGGCCATTTTTATTGTTCAGAAAAGGGCTTTTATGTTCTCTGTCATCGGCTTGTAACACCTTTACATCATATTTTTCAACTGGAAGAACTTGTCCCGATTGGTGTTTTTTCCCCACCTTCATTTAACCAGGTAGGCCAGTTGAGAACATGTTCTCATTTACAAATGCGACCTGGCCAAGATAAAGCAAAGCAGTGCGACACTGCTTTGTGATGCCGGTGATGTCTGGTGAGGACCTGCCTTACAACAGGCCTAACAAACCCTCAGTCCAGCCTCTCTCAGCCTATTGCGGACAGTCTGAGCATTGATGGAGGGATTGTGTGTTCCTGGTGTAAATCGGGCAGTTGTTGCCATCCTGTACCTGTCCCGCAGGTGTGCTGTTCGAATGTACTGATCCTGTGCAGGTGTTGTTGCACGTGGTCTGCCACTGCGAGGATGATCAGCTGTCCGTCCTGTCTCCCTGTTGCGCTGTCTTAGGTGTCTCATATTACGGACATTGAAATGTATTGCCCTGGCCACATCTGCAGTCCTCATGCCTTCTTGCAGCATGCCCAAGGCTCGTTCACGCAGATGAGCAGGGACCCTGGGCATCTTTCTTTTGGTGTTTTTCAGAGTCAGTCACTCTTTAGTGTCCTAAGTTTTCATAACTGTGACCTTAATTGCCTGTAAGCTGTTAGTGTCTTAACGACCGTTCCACAGGTGCATGTTCATTCATTGCTTATGGTTCATTGAACAAGCATGGTTAACAGTGTTTAAACCTTTTACAATGAAGATCTGTGAAGTTATTTGGATTTTTACGAATTATCATTGAAAGACAGAGTCCTGAAAAAGGGACGATTCTTTTTTTTGACTCAGTTTAGTGCCAACCATCAAACCACAACTCTTAACTTCTTGATCCTACTTGAGACGCAGACGTCTCAAGTAGGCACCTGGAAATGCAAATGCGCTACGCTAAATGCTAAATGTACTCGTTAAAACTCAAACGTTCATTAAAATACACATGCAGGGTATTGAATTAAAGTTACACTCGTTGTGAATCTAGCCAACAAGTCAGATTTTTAAAATGCTTTTCGGCGAAAGCATGAGAAGCTATTATCTGATAGCATGCAACACCCCAAAATGCCTGAAGGCAACGTAAACAAAATAATTAGCGTAGCCGGCGCTACACAAAAACGCAGAAATAAAATATAAAACATTCATTACCTTTGATGATATTCTTTGTTGGCACTCCTATATGTCCCATAAACATCACAAATTGGTCTTTTTCCCGATTAAATCCGTCCATGAATGCCCAAAATATCCATTTGTATAGCCTGTCTGCTTCACGAAAAAAGCTCTCTTCCAACACGCAACGTCATTTTTAAAAATGATATAAGTTGCCTATATTCTTTGACAAAACACTTCAACCTACTTTTGTAACCCAACTTTAGGTATTTGTAAACGTTAATAAGCGATCAAATTGATCACTGGGCGATCTGTATTCAATAGCAGCTACTCAAGAAAACAATGTCCATTTTTCAATCTTCCAAAATCGATTGAGGTAGGCTGGATGGAATGACGGATCTATTGGTAATGTCTCAAAGGATTTTTGTCAATGAAAATGACGTTTTTGGCGACATCGTGTGGAAGCTGTAGGAAATGCATCCGTGTCCATATTAAATTTGGTGAAAGGGGCGCATGGATACTTTTTTCAGCTTTCAGTGACAAGTTTTTCTTGCGCTTTTCGATGAAACACACGCTCTGTTATAGTCACAGCCGTGATTTAACCAGTTTTAGAAACTTCAGAGTGTTTTCTATCCACACATACTAATCATATGCATATACTATATTCCTGGCATGAGTAGCAGGACGCTGAAATGTTGCGCGATTTTTAACAGAATGTTCGAAAAAAGAGGGGGTAGGATGAAGAGGTTAACCACTTAGCTAGATAGCGAACTAGCTACTAAATTAGAGCAAAGCATTAAATGCATTGCATTTATCACATTTTAGACAGTTAGTTGGTTATAAGATATCTAGCTGGCAAACATTTAGTTGTGAATTCCAGATCACCTGGCATGAGCTGCACAACAGTGAGTGACTCACAAGGCTCCGGTCTCTCATTGTTGTGTGCTTGTAAACAAATATCACGTGACTGAGGACGAGCAAAAAGAAATTAAGAACCTGGTCTTCTTTATCTCCTGTCGTATTGCACAAGTTGACTTCAGCTATTTACTTAAAATGGCTACAAATATTACCATTTGTTTAAAAAAACTTCAAAGAAATAGTTTCAACGGTATTTAAAAACCATCCCATGGCTTTTTCCAAATACCTTGGTATACGGTGTACTAGTACTAACCAACAAACCACAACTCTAAACTGGTACCAATCTAGCCTCGTTGCCAGTCTGTTTAGCTAAAATTAATGTTACGTGTCAAAGAGACTGGTCTTTCTTCAAAATTACCATTAATGAACTTGAGGAGAACAGAAGATTTGATCTTGATTGGATAACCCCCACAGCTATCCTCCAATCAAAGGTTATGCAAATATTTGAACATGTGTTTTTCTCCACAGATTGTGTTCGTGTCCGGTTGCTGAGTGACTGTATTTGGTTTGTCCGCACGAAACCAGTCTGTCTGTTGCTAGCTCACATCAAATTCCTCTAACTATATATACTGAACAAAAATATAAACACAACATGCTATAATTTCAAAGATTTTACTGAGTTACATTTTGTTAAATGTTACATGAACTGTATTAGGCCTGAATCTATGGATTTCACATGACTGGGAATACAGATATGCATCTGTTGGGCATAGATACCTTTTTATTTTTTAAAGGTAGGGTCATGGATCAGAAAACCAGTCAGTATCTAGTGTGACCACCATTTGCCTCATGCAGCGCAACACATCTCTTTCACATAGAGTTGATAAGGCTGTTAATTGTGACCTGTGGAATGTTATGCCACTCCTCTTCAATGGCTGTGTGAAGTTGACAGACAGAACACTATTAGAACCCTGTGATGGACTGGACAGGACAGACAGAACACTATTAGAACGCTGTCATGGACTGGACAGGACAGACAGAACACTATTAGAACCCTGTGATGGACTGGACAGGACAGACAGAACACTATTAGAACCCTGTGAATGACTGGACAGGACAGACAGAACACTATTAGAACCCTGTGATGGACTGGACAGGACAGACAGAACACTATTAGAACCCTGTGATGGACTGGACAGGACAAACAGACAGAACACTATTAGAACCCTGTGATGGACTGGACAGGACAAACAGACAGAACACTATTAGAACCCTGTGATGGACTGGACAGGACAGACAGAACACTATTAGAACCCTGTGATGGACTGGACAGGACAAACAGACAGAACACTATTAGAACCCTGTGATGGACTGGACAGGACAGACAGAACACTATTAGAACCCTGTGATGGACTGGACAGGACAAACAGACAGAACACTATTAGAACCCTGTGATGGACTGGACAGGACAGACAGAACACTATTAGAACCCTGTGATGGACTGGACAGGACAAACAGACAGAACACTATTAGAACCCTGTGATGGACTGGACAGGACAAACAGACAGAACACTATTAGAACCCTGTGATGGACTGGACAGGACAGACAGAACACTATTAGAACCCTGTGATGGACTGGACAGGACAAACAAGCTGTGCATTATCATACAGAAACATGAGGTGATGGACTGGACAGGACAAACAAGCTGTGCATTATCATACAGAAACATGAGGTGATGGACTGGACAGGACAAACAAGCTGTGCATTATCATACAGAAACATGAGGTGATGGACTGGACAGGACAAACAAGCTGTACATTATCATACAGAAACATGAGGTGATGGACTGGACAGGACAAACAAGCTGTACATTATCATACAGAAACATGAGGTGATGGACTGGACAGGACAAACAAGCTGTACATTATCATACAGAAACATGAGGTGATGGACTGGACAGGACAAATAAGCTGTGCATTATCATACAGAAACATGAGGTGATGGACTGGACAGGACAAATAAGCTGTGCATTATCATGCTGAAACATGAGGTGATGGACTGGACTAGAGGTCGACTGATTAATCGGAATGGCCCATTAATTAGGGCCGATTTCAAGTTTTCATAACAATCGGAAATCGGTATTTTTGGGTGCCGATTTTTTTTTTTTAATGTAATTTTTTTAGACCTTTTATTTAATCTTTATTTAACTTGGCAAGTCAGTTAAGAACACATTCTTATTTTCAATGACGGCCTAGAAACGGTGGGTTAACTGCCTCGTTCAGGGGCAGAACAACAGATTTTCACATTGTCAGCTCGGGGGATCCAATCTTGCAACCTTACAGTTAACTAGTCCAACGCAATAACGACCTGCCTCTCTCTCATTGCACTCCACAAGGAGACTGACTGTTACACGAATGCAGTAAGCCAAGGTAAGTTGCTAGCTAGCATTAAACTTATCTTATAAAAAACAATCCATCATAATCACTAGTTAACTACACATGGTTGATGATATTATTAGATATTATCTAGCGTGTCCTTCGTTGCATATAATCTGACTGAGCATACAAGTATCTGACTGAGTGGTGGCAGGCAGAAGCAGGTGCGTAAACATTCATTCAAACAGCACTTTCGTGCATTTTGCCAGCAGCTCTTCATTGTGCGTCAAGCATTGCGCTGTTTATGACTTCAAGCCTATCAACTCCCGAGATGAGGCTGGTGTGACCGAAGTGAAATGGCTAGCTAGTTAGCGCGCGCTAATAGCCTTTCAAACTTCACTCGCTCTGAGCCTTGGAGTGGTTGTTTCCTTTGCTCTGCATGGAGTGGTTGTTTCATTTGCTCTGTATGGGTAACACTGCTTCGTTGTGTTGCTGATCCGAGCCCAGGGAGGAGCGAGGAGAGGGACGGAAGCTATACTGTTACACTGGCAATACTAAAGTGACTATAAGAACATCCAATAGTCAAAGGTTAATGAAATACAAATGGTAAAGAGAGAAATAGTCCTATAATTCCTATAGTAACTACAAACTAAAACTTCTTACCTGGGAATATTGAAGACTCATGTTAAAAGGAACCACCAGCTTTCATATGTTCTCATGTTCTGAGCAAGGAACTGAAACGTTAGCTTTCTTACATGGCACATATTGCACTTTTACTTTCTTCTCCAACACTTTTGTTTTTGCATTATTTAAACCAAATTTAACATGTTTCATTATTTACTTGAGGCTAAATTGATTTTATTGATGCATTATATTAAGTTAAAATAAGTGTTAATTCAGTAATGTTGTAATTGTCATTATTACAAATAGATTTTTTTTTAAATCGGCCGATTAATCGGTATTGGATTTTTTGGTCCTCCAATAATCGGTATCGGTATTGGCGTTGAAAAATCATAATCAGTCGACCTCTAGACTGGACAGGACAAACAAGCTGTGCATTATCATACTGAAACATGAGGTGATGGACTGGACAGGACAAACAGTATGTACATTATCATGCTGAAACATAAGGTGATCGTGGCGGATGAATAACAAGACAATGGGCCTCAGGATCTCGTCACGGTATCTCTGTGCATTCAAATTGCCATCGATAAAATGCAATTGTGTTCGTTGTCCGTAGTTTATGCCTGCCCATACCATAACCCCACCATGGGGCGCTTGCCCACAAAAGCTATACACGTGGTCTGCGGTTGTGAGGCCAGTTGGATGTACTGCAAAATGAGTGATCTAAAACAATGTAAAGAAATGAACATGAAATTCTCTGGCAACAGCTCTGGTGGAAATTTCTGCAGTCAGCATGCCAATTGCATGCTTCCTCAAAACTTGAGACATCTGTGGCATTGTGTTGTGTGACAAAACTGCACATTTTACAGTGGCATTTTTATTGTCCCCAGCACAAGGTGCACCTGTGTAATGGTCATGCTGTTTAATCAGCTTTTTGATTAAACACACCTGTGAGGTGGATAGAATATCTTGGCAAAGGAGAAATGCTCACTAACAGAGATGTAAACAAATTCGTCCACAATATTTTTGAGAAATCAGCTTTTTGTGCGTATGGAACATTTCTGTGATATTTTTTTTCAGCTCATGAAACATGGGACCATGTTGCATCATGTTGCATTTATATTGTTGTTCAGCATGGTTTAGGGTTAGGGTTAGGGTCAGTATGGTTTAGGGTTAGGGTTAGGGTCAGTGTGGTTTAGGGTTAGGGTTAGGGTTAGGGTCAGTATGGTTTAGGGTTAGGGTTAGGGTTAGGGTCAGTATGGTTTAGGGTTAGGGTTAGGGTTAGGGTCAGTATGGTTTAGGGTTAGGGTTAGGGTCAGTATGGTTTAGGGTTAGGGTTAGGGTCAGTATGGTTTAGGGTTAGGGTTAGGGTCAGTGTGGTTTAGGGTTAGGGTTAGGGTTAGGGTCAGTATGGTTTAGGGTTAGGGTTAGGGTCAGTATGGTTTAGGGTTAGGGTTAGGGTTAGGGTCAGTGTGGTTTAGGGTTAGGGTTAGGGTTAGGGTCAGTATGGTTTAGGGTTAGGGTTAGGGTCAGTGTGGTTTAGGGTTAGGGTTAGGGTTAGGGTCAGTATGGTTTAGGGTTAGGGTTAGGGTCAGTATGGTTTAGGGTTAGGGTTAGGGTCAGTATGGTTTAGGGTTAGGGTCAGTATGGTTTAGGGTTAGGGTTAGGGTCAGTGTGGTTTAGGGTTAGGGTTAGGGTTAGGGTCAGTATGGTTTAGGGTTAGGGTTAGGGTTAGGGTCAGTATGGTTTAGGGTTAGGGTTAGGGTTAGGGTCAGTATGGTTTAGGGTTAGGGTTAGGGTCAGTATGGTTTAGGGTTAGGGTTAGGGTCAGTATGGTTTAGGGTTAGGGTTAGGGTCAGTATGGTTTAGGGTTAGGGTTAGGGTCAGTATGGTTTAGGGTTAGGGTTAGGGTCAGTATGGTTTAGGGTTAGGGTTAGGGTCAGTATGGTTTAGGGTTAGGGTTAGGGTCAGTATGGTTTAGGGTTAGGGTTAGGGTCAGTATGGTTTAGGGTTAGGGTTAGGGTCAGTATGGTTTAGGGTTAGGGTTAGGGTCAGTATGGTTTAGGGTTAGGGTTAGGGTCAGTATGGTTTAGGGTTAGGGTTAGGGTCAGTATGGTTTAGGGTTAGGGTTAGGGTCAGTATGGTTTAGGGTTAGGGTTAGGGTCAGTATGGTTTAGGGTTAGGGTTAGGGTCAGTATGGTTTAGGGTTAGGGTTAGGGTCAGTATGGTTTAGGGTTAGGGTCAGTATGGTTTAGGGTTAGGGTTAGGGTCAGTGTGGTTTAGGGTTAGGGTTAGGGTTAGGGTCAGTATGGTTTAGGGTTAGGGTTAGGGTTAGGGTCAGTATGGTTTAGGGTTAGGGTTAGGGTTAGGGTCAGTATGGTTTAGGGTTAGGGTTAGGGTCAGTATGGTTTAGGGTTAGGGTTAGGGTCAGTATGGTTTAGGGTTAGGGTTAGGGTCAGTATGGTTTAGGGTTAGGGTTAGGGTCAGTATGGTTTAGGGTTAGGGTTAGGGTTAGGGTCAGTATGGTTTAGGGTTAGGGTTAGGGTCAGTATGGTTTAGGGTTAGGGTTAGGGTTAGGGTCAGTGTGGTTTAGGGTTAGGGTTAGGGTTAGGGTCAGTATGGTTTAGGGTTAGGGTTAGGGTCAGTATGGTTTAGGGTTAGGGTTAGGGTTAGGGTCAGTATGGTTTAGGGTTAGGGTTAGGGTCAGTATGGTTTAGGGTTAGGGTTAGGGTTAGGGTCAGTATGGTTTAGGGTTAGGGTTAGGGTCAGCATGGTTTAGGGTTAGGGTCAGCATGGTTTAGGGTTAGGGTTAGGGTCAGCATGGTTTAGGGTTAGGGTCAGGGTTAGGGTCAGCATGGTTTAGGGTTAGGGTTAGGGTTAGGGTCAGCATGGTTTAGGTCAGAGACTCTATAAAATGTTGGCAATGCGCTGGTTAGAATGGAGTTACTGTAGCATTCTGAATGGGATTTCACATGTACTTGTTAGTATTGCTAACCTACGGATTACAGAGGCTCAGTGGGGTTCCAAAATAGCAGCCCTGGTGTTCAGTGCTGGTATTACCGAATGTCCCTGGATGGCACACGGTCGGTATGAAGGTGTGATATAAAGATTATCACCCAAACCTACCAGGCTGTGATAGACTGACAGGATGCTCTCAATGGTGCATCTGTAGGCGGTCTTAGGGGGCCAACCTCCTGATATTGAAGAGATGCTGTTACACCATTTTCACTCAACTCTGTAACTGTTCTAAAGTTACAGTTGGCTTTGTGAAATCCCTGAACAGTTTCCTTTCTCTCTGACAACTGAGTTAGGAAGGACATCTGTATCTTTGTAGTGACTGGGTATAATGATACGCCATCCAAATTGTAATTAATAACTTCACCATGTGCAAAGGGATATTCAATGTTCAATATCCATCTACCAATAGGTGCCCTTCTTTACGAGGCATTGGAAAACGTCCCTGGTCAAAATGTGGAAAAAGTCAAGAGGTGTGAATACTTTCTGAAGGCACTATAGGTCCTTAGTGATGTGGACACCGAGGAGCCTAAAGCTCTCAACCCGCTCCACTACAGCCCTGTCGATGTGAATGGGGGCGTGCTTGGTACTCCGTTTCCTGTAGTCCACCATCAACCAGTTTTGATAGTAAAGTGGAAAGTGCAAGAACAAAATTATTTTGGGATTCTTGCGAGGGCCTAGTGTACTGTCGTCTTGTTGTAGTCTTGTGTTCAGCCCACTGCCTCTCTCTTAATTAATGAACTCAACAGTTGTTATCATCACTCTAATCATAAAAATGAAAATTGAGGTGTTGGCTTTGGGGATGACCAGTGAGATATACCTGCTGGAGCACATGCTACGGGTGGGTGTTGTTATCGTGACCAGTGAGCTGAGATAAGGCGGAGCTTTACCTAGCATAGATTTATAGATGACCTGGAGCCAGTGGGTCTGGCGCCGAATATGTAGCGAGGGCCAGCCGACTAGAGCATACAGGTCGCAGTGGTGGGTAGTATAAGGGATTAGATCTCTACTGTCCATAATCTATTAGATCTATACTGTCTATAACCTATTAGATCTCTACTGTCTATAACCTATTAGATCTCTACTCTCTATAACCTATTAGATCTCTACTGTCTATAACCTATTAGATCTCTACTGTCTATAACCTATTAGATCTCTACTGTCTATAACCTATTAGATCTCTACTGTCTATAACCTATTAGATCTCTACTCTCTATAACCTATTAGATCTCTACTGTCTATAACCTATTAGATCTCTACTGTCCATAATCTATTAGATCTCTACTGTCTATAGATCTCTACTGTCTATAACCTATTAGATCTCTACTGTCTACAATATATTAGATCTCTACTGTCCATAACCTATTAGATCTCTACTGTCTACAATATATTAGATCTCTACTCTCTAAACTCTATTAGATCTCTACTGTCCATAATTTATTAGATCTCTACTGTCTATAACCTATTTGATCTCCACTATCTATAACCTATTAGATCTCTACTGTCTAACCTATTAGATATCTACTGTCTATAACCTATTAGATCTCTGTCTATAACCTATTAGATCTCTGTCTATAACCTATTAGATCTCTGTCTATAACCTATTAGATCTCTGTCTAAAACCTATTAGATCTCTACTGTCTATAACCTATTAGATTTCTACTGTCTACAATCTATTAGATCTCTACTGTATGTAATCTACTGTATTATATTTCTGTCAATAACTTATTAGATCTCCACTGTCTATAATCTATTAGATCTCTACTGTCTATAACCTATTCGATCTCTACTGTCTATAACCTATTATGTTTCACTGTCATCATTAGAACTTGCTGGGCCCATTGGTGAGAGGAGGAAGGTGCAGTAGAACTGTAGTCTATGGAACCATAGGACACATTTTAATGGTCCAGTAAAACTATGTTGAATGTTTAACCTGGTAGACTACCTCCTACCTTACAGCAAGCAGGTGAATGTTTAACCTGGGAGACTACCTCCTACTTTACAGCAGGTGTGTTGATTGTTTAACCTGGTAGACTACCTCCTACCTTACAGCAGGTGTGTTGAATGTTTAACCTGGTAGACTACCTGCTACCTTACAGCAGGTGAATGTTTAACCTGGTAGTCTACCTCCTACCTTACAGCAGGTGAATGTTTAACCTGGTAGACTACATCCTACCTTACAGCAGGTGAATGTTTAACCTGGTAGACTACCTCCTACCTTACAGCAGGTGAATGTTTAACCTGGTAGACTACATCCTACCTTACAGCAGGTGAATGTTTAACCTGGTAGACTACCTCCTACCTTACAGCAGGTGAATGTTTAACCTGGTAGACTACATCCTACCTTACAGCAGGTGAATGTTTAACCTGGTAGACTACCTCCTACCTTACAGCAGGTGAATGTTTAACCTGGTAGACTACCTCCTACCTTACAGCAGGTGTGTTGAATGTTTAACCTGGGAGACTACCTCCTACCTTACAGCAGGTGAATGTTTAACCTGGTAGACTACATCCTACCTTACAGCAGGTGAATGTTTAACCTGGTAGTCTACCTCCTACCTTACAGCAGGTGTGTTGAATGTTTAACCTGGTAGACTACCTCCTACCTTACAGCAGGTGAATGTTTAACCTGGTAGACTACATCCTACCTTACAGCAGGTGAATGTTTAACCTGGTAGACTACCTCCTACCTTACAGCAGGTGAATGTTTAACCTGGTAGACTACATCCTACCTTACAGCAGGTGAATGTTTAACCTGGTAGACTACCTCCTACCTTACAGCAGGTGAATGTTTAACCTGGTAGACTACATCCTACCTTACAGCAGGTGAATGTTTAACCTGGTAGACTACCTCCTACCTTACAGCAGGTGAATGTTTAACCTGGTAGACTACCTCCTACCTTACAGCAGGTGTGTTGAATGTTTAACCTGGGAGACTACCTCCTACCTTACAGCAGGTGAATGTTTAACCTGGTAGACTACATCCTACCTTACAGCAGGTGAATGTTTAACCTGGTAGTCTACCTCCTACCTTACAGCAGGTGAATGTTTAACCTGGTAGACTACCTCCTACCTTACAGCAGGTGTGTTGAATGTTTAACATGGGAGACTACCTCCTACCTTACAGCAGGTGAATGTTTAACCTGGTAGACTACCTCCTACCTTACAGCAAGTGTGTTGAATGTTTAACCTGGTAGACTGCCTCCTACCTTACAGCAGGTGAATGTTTAACCTGGTAGACTACATCCTACCTTACAGCAGGTGAATGTTTAACCTGGTAGACTACCTCCTACCTTACAGCAGGTGAATGTTTAACCTGGTAGACTATCTCCTACCTTACAGCAGGTGAATGTTTAACCTGGTAGACTACCTCCTACCTTACAGCAGGTGAATGTTTAACCTGGTAGACTACCTCCTACCTTACAGCAGGTGTGTTGAATGTTTAACCTGGTAGTCTACCTCCTACCTTACAGCAGGTGAATGTTTAACCTGGTAGACTACCTCCTACCTTACAGCAGGTGAATGTTTAACCTGGTAGACTACCTCCTACCTTACAGCAGGTGAATGTTTAACCTGGTAGACTACCTTCTACTTTACAGCAGGTGAATGTTTAACCTGGTAGACTACCTCCTACCTTACAGCAGGTGAATGTTTAACCTGGTAGACTACCTCCTACCTTACAGCAGGTGTGTTGAATGTTTAACCTGGTAGACTACCTCCTACCTTACAGCAGGTGAATGTTTAACCTGGTAGACTACCTCCTACCTTACAGCAAGTGTGTTGAATGTTTAACCTGGGAGACTACCTCCTACCTTACAGCAGGTGAATGTTTAACCTGGTAGACTCCCTCCTACCTTACAGCAGGTGTGTTGAATGTTTAACCTGGTAGTCTACCTCCTACCTTACAGCAGGTGAATGTTTAACCTGGTAGACTATCTCCTACCTTACAGCAGGTGAATGTTTAACCTGGTAGACTACCTCCTACCTTACAGCAGGTGAATGTTTAACCTGGTAGACTACCTCCTGCCTTACAGCAGGTGAATGTTTAACCTGGTAGACTACCTCCTACCTTACAGCAGGTGAATGTTTAACCTGGTAGACTACCTCCTACCTTACAGCAGGTGTGTTGAATGTTTAACCTGGTAGTCTACCTCCTACCTTACAGCAGGTGAATGTTTAACCTGGTAGACTACCTCCTACCTTACAGCAGGTGTGTTGAATGTTTAACCTGGTAGTCTACCTCCTACCTTACAGCAGGTGAATGTTTAACCTGGTAGACTATCTCCTACCTTACAGCAGGTGAATGTTTAACCTGGTAGACTACCTCCTACCTTACAGCAGGTGTGTTGAATGTTTAACCTGGTAGTCTACCTCCTACCTTACAGCAGGTGAATGTTTAACCTTTTAGACTACCTCCTACCTTACAGCAGGTGAATGTTTAACCTGGTAGACTACCTCCTACCTTACAGCAGGTGAATGTTTAACCTGGTAGACTACCTCCTACCTTACAGCAGGTGTGTTGAATGTTTAACCTGGTAGACTACCTCCTACCTTACAGCAGGTGAATGTTTAACCTGGTAGTCTACCTCCTACCTTACAGCAGGTGAATGTTTAACCTGGTAGACTACCTCCTACCTTACAGCAGGTGAATGTTTAACCTGGTAGACTACCTCCTACCTTACAGCAGGTGAATGTTTAACCTGGTAGACTACCTCCTACCTTACAGCAGGTGAATGTTTAACCTGGTAGACTACCTCCTACCTTACAGCAGGTGAATGTTTAACCTGGTAGACTACCTCCTACCTTACAGCAGGTGAATGTTTAACCTGGTAGTCTACCTCCTACCTTACAGCAGGTGAATGTTTAACCTGGTAGACTACCTCCTACCTTACAGCAGGTGAATGTTTAACCTGGTAGACTACCTCCTACCTTACAGCAGGTGAATGTTTAACCTGGTAGACTACCTCCTACCTTACAGCAGGTGAATGTTTAACCTGGTAGTCTACCTCCTACCTTACAGCAGGTGAATGTTTAACCTGGTAGACTACCTCCTACCTTACAGCAGGTGAATGTTTAACCTGGTAGACTACCTCCTACCTTACAGCAGGTGAATGTTTAACCTGGTAGACTACCTCCTACCTTACAGCAGGTGAATGTTTAACCTGGTAGACTACCTCCTACCTTACAGCAGGTGAATGTTTAACCTGGTAGACTACCTCCTACCTTACAGCAGGTGAATGTTTAACCTGGTAGTCTACCTCCTACCTTACAGCAGGTGAATGTTTAACCTGGTAGACTACCTCCTACCTTACAGCAGGTGAATGTTTAACCTGGTAGACTACCTCCTACCTTACAGCAGGTGAATGTTTAACCTGGTAGACTACCTCCTACCTTACAGCAGGTGTGTTGAATGTTTAACCTGGGAGACTACCTCCTACCTTACAGCAGGTGAATGTTTAACCTGGTAGACTACCTCCTACCTTACAGCAGGTGAATGTTTAACCTGGTAGACTACCTCCTACCTTACATCAGGTGAATGTTTAACCTGGTAGACTACCTCCTACCTTACAGCAGGTGAATGTTTATTATTTTATTATTATTTATTTATTTATTCCTGGCTAGGGTACAGGGTCTGTGCCTGGCTAGGGTACAGGGTCTGTGCCTGGCTAGGGTACAGGGTCTGTGCCTGGCTAGGGTCTGTGCCTGGCTAGGGTCTGTGCCTGGCTAGGGTCTGTGCCTGGCTAGGGTACAGGGTCTGTGCCTGGCTAGGGTCTGTGCCTGGCTAGGGTCTGTGCCTGGCTAGGGTCTGTGCCTGGCTAGGGTACAGGGTCTTTGCCTGGCTACGGTCTGTGCCTGGCTAGGGTCTGTGCCTGGCTAGGGTACAGGGTCTATGCCTGGCTAGGGTACAGGGTCTGTGCCTGGCTAGGGTCTGTGCCTGGCTAGGGTCTGTGCCTGGCTAGGGTACAGGGTCTATGCCTGGCTAGGGTACAGGGTCTGTGCCTGGCTAGGGTCTGTGCCTGGCTAGGGTACAGGGTCTGTGCCTGGCTAGGGTACAGGGTCTATGCCTGGCTAGGGTACAGGTCTATGCCTGGCTAGGGTACAGGGTCTATGCCTGGCTAGGGTACAGGGTCTGTGCCTGGCTAGGGTCTGTGCCTGGCTAGGGTCTGTGCCTGGCTAGGGTACAGGGTCTGTGCCTGGCTAGGGTACAGGGTCTGTGCCTGGCTAGGGTACAGGGTCTATGCCTGGCTAGGCTACAGGGTCTTTGCCTTGCTAGATGACCATAGGCTAACGTGGTTCGGACGTTTCGGCTCCCATGGGTATGAAGATACAGGGAGTATAGCTCCATGAACCTGTGTTCTTGAATTCACTGATCGAACTAATATTCTCAAGCTGTCTGTGTATTAAACGGTTTTGTGGTCGCCATGTTTGTGTAACAACACATCATGGAGCAAGACTTTATCTCTCCTCTCTCTATATGTTTCTCTCTCTCTTTCCCTTCCCCCTCTCTCTCTTTCTGTTCCTCTGTCCTTCTCTCATTCTCCCCCACTCTCTGTCTCTGCCTCTCTCTCTCGGTCTTGTTTCTCTCTTTCCCTTCCCCCTCTCTCTCTTTCTGTTCCTCTTTGCTCTGTCCGTCTCTCATTCTCCCCCACTCTCTCTGTCTCTGCCTCTCTCGCTCTTGGTTTCTCTCTCTTTTGCTCTCGGTTTCCATCTCACTCACTCACTCCCTTCCTACTCCCTCCCTCCTTCGCTCCATTGCGCTCTCCCTCTCTCTCTTTCTCTCTCTCTCTCTCTCTCCCCCTCCCTCCCTCCCTCCCTCTCTCTGCATTCCCTCCCTCCCTCTCACGTTGCACCCTGCCCCTCCCGTTCTCTTTCTCTCTCTCTCTCTCTCTCTCTCTCTCTCTCTCTCTCTCTCTCTCTCTCTCTCTCTCTCTCTCTCTCTCCCTCCCTCTCACGTTGCACCCTGCCCCTCCCGTTCTCTTTCTCTCTCACATTGCTCCCTGCCCCCATCTCCTCTCTCTTTCTCTCTTTCTCTCTCTACTATTCTCCCTTCCCCCACTGCTGCTGCCTCTTATTTTCCTTCTCCCTCACTCCACCATTTCACTCCCTCCCTCCCCTGTTCTCTTTATCTCCTCCCTTCCCTCCCCCCTCAATCCCTCTTTCATTCCATGCAATCATCTGTTCTAGCTCTCTCTCTGCTCTCTTTCTCTCTGCTCACTCTCTCTCCCTCTCTCCCTGTGCTTCCTCCATTACGCCCCCATTTTGTCCTCTCCTCTGAAAGCGTATCCTCCCTCTTCCCTCTTTCCACCATGTTCTCTCCATCTGTTTTCTCCCTCTCTCCTTCATATTCTCTCCATCATGTTGTTCCCCCTCTTCCAGACCATGTATTATACCAACTTTACTGACTGATATTTGATTCAGAAATATGCTTTAAACAAACCTCTGTGAATCTGATCTACTTAAAGCTAGTGTTAGTTATCTCTAGAAGTGTCCCAGTGTGTTGTTGTCTAACCATTACTCATTAGAATCATGGTGTCTCACATACTGTCTATTACAACACCAGACCAGGGGACAGTGTTGAGCCCAGTTTCCCCCAGTACTAGTGTAGTGTTGACCAGGGGACAGTGTTGAACCCAGTTTCCCCCAGTACTAGTGTAGTGTTGACCAGGGGACAGTGTTGATCCCAGTTCCCCCAGTACAAGTGTAGTGTTGACCAGGGGACAGTGTTGAGCCCAGTTTCCCCCAGTACTAGTGTAGTGTTGACCAGGGGACAGTGTTGAGCCCAGTTTCCCCCAGTACTAGTGTAGTGTTGACCAGGGGACAGTGTTGAACCCAGTTTCTCCCAGTACTAGTGTAGTGTTGACCAGGGGACAGTGTTGAGCCCAGTTTCCCCCAGTACTAGTGTAGTGTTGACCAGGGGACAGTGTTGAACCCAGTTTCCCCCAGTACTAGTGTAGTGTTGACCAGGGGACAGTGTTGAGCCCAGTTTCCCCCAGTACTAGTGTAGTGTTGACCAGGGGACAGTGTTGAGCCCAGTTTCCCCCAGTACAAGTGTAGTGTTGACCAGGGGACAGTGTTGAGCCCAGTTTCCCCCAGTACTAGTGTAGTGTTGACCAGGGGACAGTGTTGAACCCAGTTTCCCCCAGTACTAGTGTAGTGTTGACCAGGGGACAGTGTTGAGCCCAGTTTCCCCCAGTACTAGTGTAGTGTTGACCAGGGGACAGACCAGGGGACAGTGTTGATCCCAGTTCCCCCAGTACTAGTGTAGTGTTGACCAGGGGACAGTGTTGAACCCAGTTTCCCCCAGTACTAGTGTAGTGTTGACCAGGGGACAGTGTTGAGCCCAGTTTCCCCCAGTACTAGTGTAGTGTTGACCAGGGGACAGACCAGGGGACAGTGTTGATCCCAGTTTCCCCCAGTACTAGTGTAGTGTTGACCAGGGGACAGTGTTGATCCCATTTTCCCCCAGTACTAGTCTAGTGTTGACCAGGGGACCAGGGGACAGTGTTGATCCCAGTTCCCCCAGTACTAGTGTAGTGTTGACCAGGGGACAGTGTTGAGCCCAGTTTCCCCCAGTACTAGTGTAGTGTTGACCAGGGGACAGTGTTGAGCCCAGTTTCCCCCAGTAGTGGTGTAGTGTTAACCAGGCAAGTCAGTTAAGAATAAATTATTATTTACAATGACGGCCTACCCCGGAGATGCTTGGCCAATTGTGCACCGCCATATGGGACTCCCAATCACAGCCGGATGTGATCCCACCTGGATTCAAACCAGGGACTGTAGTGTCTTAGACAGCTGCACCACTCGGGAGCCCAAAATTCATGATTATTTGATTCAGTCAGTATTCTTCTAGTGTAACTATCAACCTGGTTGGTTTCATAACAGAAGAGCATCTGAGGAAACTATACTGAACAAAAATATAAACACAACATGCCAGAATTGCAAATATTCTACTGAGTTACAGTTCATAAGGAAATCAGTGTAATAAATTCATTAGGTCCTAATCTATGGATTTCACAGGACTGGGAATACAGATATGCATCTGTTGGTCAAAGATAACTGTTTAAAACAGATAGGGGTGTGGATCAGAAAACATGTCAGTATCTGGTGTGACCACCGTTTGCCTCGTGCAGCGCGACACATCTCCTTCACATAGAGTTGATCAGGCTGTTGATTGGGGCCTGTGGAATGTTGTGCCACTCCTCTTCATTCCCAAACATGCTCAATGGGTGACATGTCTGGAGAGTATGCAGGCCATGGAAGAACTGGGACATTTTCAGCTTCCAGGAATTGTGTACAGACCCTTGCGACATGGGACCGTGCATTATGGCACGACAATGGGCGTTAGGATCTCATCACGGTATCTCTGTGCATTCAACTTGCCATCGATAAAATGGAATTGTGTTCGTTGTCCGTAGCTTATGCCTGCCCATACCATCTGCCCGGTACAGTTGAAACCGAGATTCTGAGATCTGTGAAGGGCACACTTCTCCAGCGTGCCAGTGGTCATCGAAGGTGAGCATTTTCCCACTGTAATCGGTTACGACGCCAAACTGCAGTCATGTCAAGACCCTGGTGAGGACGACGAGCAGATGAGCTTCCCTGAGATGGTTTCTAACAGTTTGTGAATAAATTCTTTGGTTGTGTAAACTCAGTTTCATCAGCTGCCTCGGTGGCTGGTCTCAGACCATCCCACAGGTGAAGAAGCCCAATGTGGACGTCCTGGGCTGCCGTGGTTACACGGTTGTGAGGCCGGTGGGGGACCATTCTTGATCCACATGGGGAAACTGTTGAGTGTGAAAGACCCAGCAGCGTTGCAGTTCTTGACTCAAACCTACTACCATAACCGTTCAAAGGCACTTTGTCTTGCCCGTTCATCCTCTGTTTGGCACACATACACGATCCATGTTTCAATTGTCTTAAGGCTTAAACATCCTTCTTTAGCCTGTCTCTTCCCCTTCATCTAAACTGATTGAAGTGGATGGATCGAGAGCATCCTGACCTGTTGCATCCCCGCCTGGTATGGCAACTGCTCGGCATCTGACCGTAAGGCGCTACAGTGGGTACATGTACAAATGACCCCCGCACACTGACTTGGCCTCGTTATTGTTATTTTGTGTTATTTTTTCACATTTTTTACTTTAGTTTATTTGGTAAATATTTTCTTAACTCTTTCTTGAACTGCACTGTTGGTTGAGGGCTTGGAAGTCAGCATTTCACTGTGAGGTCTACACCTGTTGGTTAAGGGCTTGTAAGTAAGCATTTCACTGTAAGGTCTACACTGTTGGTTAAGGGCTTGTAAGTAAGCATTTCACTGTAAGGTCTACAGTTGTTGTATTCGGCGCATGTGACAAAGTTTGATTTAACAAGTGACATCGATAAGGGATCATAGTTTTCACCTGGTCAGTCTGTCATGGAAAGAGCTGGCGCTCATAATGTTTTGTACTTGTGTGGAGAGAGAGAGAGAGAGAGAGAGAGAGAGACACACACACACTCTGGTAGGGGGAGGAGCCAGAAGGCCCGCCTCCTTCCTGAGTATAAATAGGAGCAGAACACTTCCTCTCTTCTGTCTCTGAGACACTCTGTCTCTCTGTCTGGAGAATGAGGTCCTTGAAGCACCTGAAACATCACAACAGGAAGAATGTGGTGAGTTCTGGGCTGGTAACCACAGGATTAAGGTTAACATTTACCTTTGGTGTGTTCAGTAGTTTGGTTTAGTGGTGATTAGTTGGAACATTCACAGTTTGAGAAAATGTGATATTTGTTGTTTAAAATGTTCTCCCTCCTTTTAGGTGAAACCTTTCTCCATATTTCGTCCCAACAGCCTCAAATGTCTGTTTAAAGCTCTTTCAACTCGCTCTCTTTCTTCATGATCTAATCTTTCATTTTGTCATCTCTCTCTCTCTCTCTCTCTCTCTCTGTCTCTCGCTCTCTCTCTCTGTCTCTCGCTCTCTCTCTCTGTCTCTCGCTTTCTCTCTCTGTCTCGCTCTCTCTCTCTGTCTCTCGCTCTCTCTCTCTGTCTCTCTCTGTCTCTCTCTCTGTCTCTCTCTCTCTCTGTCTCTCTGTCTCTCTCTCTCTCTCTCTGTCTCTCTCTCTCTCTCTGTCTCTCTGTCTCTCTCTCTCTCTCTGTCTCTCTGTCGCTCTGTCGCTCTCTCTCTCTCTGTCGCTCTCTCTCTCTGTCTCTGTCTCTCTCTCTCTCTGTCGCTCTCTCTGTCGCTCTGTCTCTCGCTCTCTCTCTCTCTGTCTCTTTCTTCATGATCTAATCTTTCATTTTGTCATCTCTCTCTCTCTCTCTTCATGATCTAATCTTTCATTTTGTCATCTCTCGTGCTCTCTCTGTCTCTCTCTCCCTCTCTACACGATTTAATCTTTCATTTTGTCTGCCTTTCATTTAGTCATTTCTTTCTCTCCCTCTTGCTTGCTCACTCCCTCTCCCCCTCCCTTTTCTCTCCCCTCCCTTTCCTCTCTTTTTTGTTTGCTCACTGCCTCCCTCTCCCCCTCCCGCCTCTTTCACCCTCTCACTCTCATTCTCTGCCCTCCCTTCCTCTTTTCTCTCCAGTGTCTCTCTTTTCATTCTCTCTCTCCCTCCCCCTCCCTTTCCTTCTCTCTCTTTCTCCGTCCCCCCTTTCCTTCTCTCTTTCTCCCTCCCTCCCCTCCCTTTCATTCTTTCTCCTTTCTTTCCTTCTCTTTCTCCCTCCCCTTCTTTCTCCCTCCCTCTTTCCTTCTTTCTCCCTCCCTCTTTCCTTCTTTCCCCCTCCCTCTTTCCTCCTTTCCCCCTCCCTCTTTCCTTCTTTTTCTCTCCCTCTTTCCTTCTCTCTCTTTATCCCTCCCTCTCTTTCTCCTTCTCTCTTTCTCCTTCTCTCTCTTTCTCCTTCTCTCTCTCTTTCTCCTTCTCTCTCTCTTTCTCCTTCTCTCTCTCTTTCTCTCTTTCTCTTTCTCCTTCTCTCTCTCTTTCTCTCTTTCTCTTTCTCCTTCTCTCTCTCTTTCTCCTTCTCTCTCTCTTTCTCTCTCTCTCTCTTTCTCTCTCTCTCTTTCTCCCTCTTTTTCTCTCTCTCTCTCTCTCTTTCTCTCTCTTTCTCTTTCTCTCTCTCTTTCTCTCTCTCTTTCTCCCTCTCTCTCTTTCTCCCTCTTTTTCCCACTCTCTCTTTTTCTCCCTCCCCCTCTCTTTCTCCCCCCTTTTCGTTCATCCTCTTTCTCCCCTCCCCCTCTCCTCCATCACCTGCTTTCATTTTCCTCTCTCTCTCTCTCTCTCTCTCTCTCTGTGTCTGTTCTCTCTGTCCTCTCTCTCTCGCTCTCTCTTTGTGTCTGTTCTCTCTGTCCTCTCTCTCTCTCGCTCTCTCTCTCTGTGTCTGTTCTCTCTGTCCTCTCTCTCTCTCTGTGTCTGTTCTCTCTGTCCTCTCTCTCTCGCTCTCTCTTTGTGTCTGTTCTCTCTGTCCTCTCTCTCGCTCTCTCTCTCTCTGTGTCTGTTCTCTCTGTCCTCTCGCTCTCTCTCTCTCTCTCTCTCTAACTGTTCTCAGACCAGATCTGTCACCATATCATATTATCATGTAAGAACAACAGTTTGTTACCATGAAAGTGTAGCTGTAGTCTTCTTACTGTGTGTGTTTTGCAGCTGTGTGGATACATTCAGTTAGCTACATGTTCAGATTATATTATGGATCGGTATAGAATCTAGATGAATCTAAAGTAAAGGATTGTGAATGGGGATTTGATTTGGTTGGTCCTCAACACACAGCTCCAACACTTCATTCAGCATAAATGACAGCCCTGAGACAGTGTGCCCCGGAGCAGGGTAGTTCTGAAGGTTTCTTTGCCATAGAAATTGGCTGACTAAAAGGTGAGCCTCTCATGTCACCTGTTATCCCGAGTTCAACTCAGTTGACCAACGTTAGATAGTTAACTCCTCTATCAAGATTCCTAATCCGCCTCTGTCATTTTACAGTTTAGTCATTTAGCAGACGCTCTTATCCACAATGAATTACAGGAGCAATTAGAGTGAAGTGCATTGCTCAAGGGCACGTCGACAGATTCTTCACCTAGTTGCCTCTGGGATTCGAACCGACCTTTCAGTTGCTGGCTCTTAACCGATAGGCTACCTCAGTTGAGTTGCTGTTATTGGTATTGATTATGGTTGACCAGGGGCTGATGGGTGATATTATTGATGATGGTTGACCAGGGGCTGATGGGTGATATTATTGATGATGGTTGACCAGGGGCTGATGGGTGATATTATTGATGATGGTTGACCAGGGGCTGATGGGTGATATTATTGATGATGGTTGACCAGGGGCTGATGGGTGATATTATTGATGATGGGTGACCAGGGGCTGATGGGTGATATTATTGATGATGGGTGACCAGGGGCTGATGGGTGATATTATTGATGATGGGTGACCAGGGGCTGATGGGTGATATTATTGATGATGGTTGACCAGGGGCCGATGGGTGATATTATTGATGATGGGTGATATTATTGATGATGGGTGACCAGGGGCTGATGGGTGATATTATTGATGATGGTTGATATTATTGATGATGGTTGACCAGGGGCTGATGGGTGATATTATTGATGATGGGTGATATTATTGATTACTGTTGATATTATTGATGATGGGTGATATTATTGATGATGGTTGACCAGGGGCTGATGGGTGATATTATTGATGATGGGTGATATTATTGATTATGGTTGACCAGGGGCTGATGGGTGATATTATTGATGATGGTTGACCAGGGGCTGATGGGTGATATTATTGATGATGGGGGATATTATTGATGATGGGTGACCAGGGGCTGATGGGTGATATTATTGATGATGGTTGATATTATTGATGATGGTTGACCAGGGGCTGATGGGTGATATTATTGATGATGGGTGATATTATTGATGATGGTTGACCCGGGTTGAGAGGTGATATTATTGATGATGGTTGACCAGGGGCTGATGGGTGATATTATTGATGATGGTGGACCCGGGTTGAGAGGTGATATTATTGATGATGGTTGACCAGGGGCTGATGGGTGATATTATTGATGATGGTTGACCAGGGGCTGATGGGTGATATTATTGATGATGGTTGACCAGGGGCTGATGGGTGATATTATTGATGATGGTTGACCAGGGGCTGATGGGTGATGTTATTGATGATGGTTGACCAGCGGCTGATGGGTGATATTATTGATGACGGTTGATATTATTGATTCTGGTTGACCAGGGGCTGATGGGTGATATTATTGATGATGGTTGACCAGCGGCTGATGGGTGATATTATTGATGACGGTTGATATTATTGATTATGGTTGACCAGGGGCTGAGGGGTGATATTATTGATGATGGGTGATATTATTGATATTATTGATGATGGTTGATATTATTGATGATGGGTGATATTATTGATAATGGGTGATTATTATTGATGATGGGTGATTAATTGATGATGGTTGACCAGGGGCTGATGGGTGATATTATTGAATGGGTGATATTATTGATGATGGGTGATATTATTGATGATGGTTGACCAGGGGTTGATGGGTGATATTATTGATGATGGGTGATATTATTGATGATGGTTGACCAGGGGCTGATGGGTGATATTATTGATGATGGTTGACCAGGGGCTGATGGGTGATATTATTGATGATGGTTGATGGGTGATGATGGGTGACCAGGGGCTGATGGGTGATATTATTGATGATGGTTGATATTATTGATGATGGTTGACCAGGGGCTGATGGGTGATATTATTGATGATGGGTGATATTATTGATGATGGTTGACCCGGGTTGAGAGGTGATATTATTGATGATGGTTGACCAGGGGCTGATGGGTGATATTATTGATGATGGTGGACCCGGGTTGAGAGGTGATATTATTGATGATGGTTGACCAGGGGCTGATGGGTGATATTATTGATGATGGTTGACCAGGGGCTGATGGGTGATATTATTGATGATGGTTGACCAGGGGCTGATGGGTGATATTATTGATGATGGTTGACCAGGGGCTGATGGGTGATGTTATTGATGATGGTTGACCAGCGGCTGATGGGTGATATTATTGATGACGGTTGATATTATTGATTCTGGTTGACCAGGGGCTGATGGGTGATATTATTGATGATGGTTGACCAGCGGCTGATGGGTGATATTATTGATGACGGTTGATATTATTGATTATGGTTGACCAGGGGCTGAGGGGTGATATTATTGATGATGGGTGATATTATTGATATTATTGATGATGGTTGATATTATTGATGATGGGTGATATTATTGATAATGGGTGATATTATTGATGATGGGTGATTAATTGATGATGGTTGACCAGGGGCTGATGGGTGATATTATTGAATGGGTGATATTATTGATGATGGGTGATATTATTGATGATGGTTGACCAGGGGTTGATGGGTGATATTATTGATGATGGGTGATATTATTGATGATGGTTGACCAGGGGCTGATGGGTGATATTATTGATGATGGTTGACCAGGGGCTGATGGGTGATATTATTGATGATGGTTGATGGGTGATATTATTGATGATGGTTGACCAGGGGCTAATGGGTGATATTATTGATGATGGGTGATATTATTGATTATGGTTGACCAGGGGCTGATGGGTGATATTATTGATGATGGTTGACCAGGGGCTGATGGGTGATATTATTGATGATGGTTGACCAGGGGTTGATGGGTGATATTATTGATGATGGGTGATATTATTGATTATGGTTGACCAGGGGCTGATGGGTGATATTATTGATGATGGTTGACCAGGGGCTGATGGGTGATATTATTGATGATGGTTGACCAGGGGTTGATGGGTGATATTATTGATGATGGGTGATATTATTGATTATGGTTGACCAGGGGCTGATGGGTGATATTATTGATGATGGTTGACCAGGGGCTGATGGGTGATATTATTGATTATGGTTGACCAGGGTCTGATGGGTGATATTATTGATGATGGTTGACCAGGGGTTGATGGGTGATATTATTGATGATGGTTGACCAGGGGCTGGTGGGTGATATTATTGATGATGGTTGACCAGGGGCTGATGGGTGATATTATTGATGATGGTTGACCAGGGGTTGATGGGTGATATTATTGATGATGGTTGACCAGGGGCTGATGGGTGATATTATTGATGATGGTTGACCAGGGGCTGATGGGTGATATTATTGATGATGGGTGATATTATTGATGATGGTTGACCAGGGGCTGATGGGTGATATTATTGATGATGGTTGACCAGGGGTTGATGGGTGATATTATTGATGATGGGTGATATTATTGATGATGGTTGACCAGGGTCTGATGGGTGATATTATTGATGATGGTTGACCAGGGGCTGATGGGTGATATTATTGATGATGGTTGACCAGGGGCTGATGGGTGATATTATTGATGATGGTTGACCAGGGGCTGATGGGTGATATTATTGATGATGGTTGACCAGGGGCTGATGGGTGATATTATTGATGATGGTTGACCAGGGGCTGATGGGTGATATTATTGATGATTGTTGACCAGGGGTTGATGGGTGATATTATTGATGATGGGTGATATTATTGATTATGGTTGACCAGGGGTTGATGGGTGATATTATTGATGATGGGTGATATTATTGATGATGGTTGACCAGGGGCTGATGGGTGATATTATTGATGATGGGTGATATTATTGATGATGGTTGACCAGGGGCTGATGGGTGATATTATTGATGATGGTTGACCAGGGGCTGATGGGTGATATTATTGATGATGGGTGATATTATTGATTATGGTTGACCAGGGGTTGATGGGTGATATTATTGATGATGGGTGATATTATTGATGATGGTTGACCAGGGGCTGATGGGTGATATTATTGATGATGGGTGATATTATTGATGATGGTTGACCAGGGGCTGATGGGTGATATTATTGATGATGGTTGACCAGGGGCTGATGGGTGATATTATTGATGATGGTTGACCAGGGGCTGATGGGTGATATTATTGATGATGGTTGACCAGGGGCTGATGGGTGATATTATTGATGATGATTGACCAGTGTTGAGAGGTGATGTTAGTGATGAATTCTCTCCTCACTGACTCTGCTGCTATCTCTGATCAACATCATAGATAGTAAAGATGTGTTGACTGCATTAATAACCTTGTCTCCCTCTTTGTGTCTCAGGAGGAAGCCAGCAGGCGCCTGGTTAGATGTGAGCCCAGGGAGATGGCCAGACAGGTTGATTCTGGCACTCAGACTGATCCTGTGGTGGTTCTGTCTCTAGCCCAGGCTGCTGTTCTGGGGCTCATCTCTCAGAATGAGGTGTTTGGTGCTACCATCGCTCCTAATGGTTTCTACACAGGAGAACCTAAAGAGTCCCCTGCCCTGCCTGTAGAGGGGGTGGATTACGAATACGCTGATCAGCTGATAGGAGCTAACGGAGATTACCTGGGAGACAACCTGCCTGAAGACGGACACATGCAGCCCAGCTGTAGCCAGAGGAGGTGGCACGGACCACCCCCCGAGGGGAAGATGGTAGGGCCCGAGCGCCATGCTGGAGTGCCTGTGGACGGGTCATCCCAAGTGAAAGGAGAAGGGGTTATCACTGGCCTGACGTCCTGTGTTCACATGCTGAACAACCTGGCTACTACTAGAGGGGGATTGGTCCAGGTTGACCCCGCCTCTCTCCGTGCCGCCGCCCAAAAAGGCTGTGCCGAGTGTGACAGAGACATGTCCAGCCAGCAGGCTAACACACACCCTCACACACACTCCCAGGCAGGGCACAGCCATAAAGGGGAGCCGGGGCATCGAGGCCTGCAGGGGCAGAGGGGGCATCAGGAGAGAGCAAGGGAGGAGGAGGAGGAGGGAGAGCAGGGAAACAGCCTGATGAAAGGAGGACAGGAGGAGACTATCAG
This sequence comes from Oncorhynchus mykiss, assembly GCF_013265735.2. Lineage (NCBI taxonomy): Eukaryota > Metazoa > Chordata > Actinopteri > Salmoniformes > Salmonidae > Oncorhynchus > Oncorhynchus mykiss. The sequence continues at coordinate 136,560 of NC_048590.1, read as the reverse complement.
CAGCTACTTCCAGTCCAGTGAGGTGGGGGGGTATGAGGGGGGGGAGATCTACCATGAGAACAGCCAGGGTATGATGTGGGGCAACCAGCTGGAGCAGGGAGTAGGGGGAAGAGGAGTAGCAGGAGCAGGAAGAGGAGGGACCCATCGTCACCACGGCCGGAGGGTTGACCGTCTAGACATCAACATCCAGATAGATGAGTCGTACTGCGTGGACATGGGGGAGGGGCTGAAGAGATGGAAGTGTCGTATGTGTGAAAAGTCTTACACCTCCAAGTACAACCTGGTAACTCACATCCTGGGTCACCAGGGCATCAAGCCCCACGCCTGCCCCCACTGTGGGAAGCTGTTTAAACAGCCCAGCCACCTGCAGACCCACCTGCTCACCCACCAGGGAACTAGGCCTCATAAATGCACCGTGTGTAAGAAGGGTTTCACCCAGACCTCCCACCTGAAGAGACACATGCTGCAGCACACCGACGTCAAACCTTACAGCTGCCGCTTCTGTCGCCGTGGCTTCGCCTACCCCAGCGAGCTCCGCGCCCACGAGACCAAACACGAGCGCGGGCGCTGCCACGTGTGTTCCCAGTGTGGCATGGAGTTCCCCACCTACGCCCATCTGAAGCGCCACCAGACCAGCCACCAGGGACCAACTAGTTACCAGTGTACAGAGTGCAACAAGTCCTTCACCTATCGCAGCCAGCTGCAGAACCATCTACTGAAACACCAGAGTCCTCGGCCATACTCCTGTTCCCACTGTGGGCTGGAGTTTGTCCAGCTGCACCATCTCCGCCAGCACGCCCTCACACACAAGGTACCTAACTCTGACCCCTACCCATAACCCTCCGCCAGCACGCCCTCACACACAAGGTACCTAACTCTGACACCTGACCCTTACCCATAACCCTCCGCCAGCACAGCCTCACACACAAGGTACCTAACTCTGACCCCTACCCATAACCCTCCGCCAGCACGCCCTCACACACAAGGTACCTCACTCTGACCCCTGACCCCTAACCTTAACCCTCCGCTAGCACGCCCTCACACACAAGGTACCTAACTCTGACCCCTACCCATAACCCTCCGCCAACACGCCCTCACACACAAGGTACCAAACTCTGACCCCTACCCATAACCCTCCGCCAACACGCCCTCACACACAAGGTACCTCACTCTGACCCCTAACCTTAACCCTCCGCTAGCAGCCCTCACACACAAGGTACCTAACTCAGACCCCTACCCATAACCCTCCGCCAGTACGCCCTCACGCACAAGGTACCTAACTCTGACCCCTACCCATAACCCTCCGCCAGCACGCCCTCACACACAAGGTACCTAACTCTGACCCCTGACCCCTAACCATAACCCTCCGCCAGCACGCCCTCACACACAAGGTACCTAACTCTGACCCCTGACCCCTACCCATAACCCTCAGCCAGCACGCCCTCACACAAGGTACCTAACTCTGACCCCTACCCATAACCCTCCGCCAGCACGCCCTCACACACAAGGTACCTAACTCTGACCCCTGACCCCTACCCATAACCCTCCGCCAGCAAGGCCTCACACACAAGGTACCTAACTCTGACCCCTACCCATAACCCTCCGTCAGCAAGGCCTCACACACAAGGTACCTAACTCTGACCCCTACCCATAACCCTTCGCCAACACGCCCTCACACACAAGGTACCAAACTCTGACCCCTACCCATAACCCTCCGCCAGCACAGCCTCGCACACAAGGTACCTAACTCTGACCCCTGACCCCTACCCTTAACCCTCCGCTAGCAGCCCTCACACACAAGGTACCTAACTCTGAACCCTGACCCCTACCCATAACCCTCCGCCAGCACGCCCTCACACACAAGGTACCTAACTCTGACCCCTGACCCCTACCCATAACCCTCCGCCAGCACGCCCTCACACACAAGGTACCTAACTCTGACCCCTGACCATAACCCTCCGCCAGCACGCCCTCACACACAAGGTACCTAACTCTGACCCCTACCCATAACCCTCCGCCAGCATACCCTCACACACTACAAGGCCGAAAGGTACACTACATGGCCAAACGTATGTGGACACCCTTTCAAATGATTGGAATCAGCTATTTCAGCCACACCAGTTGCTGACAGGTGTATAAAATTGAGCGCACAGCCATGCAATCTCCATAGACACACATTTGAAATGGAATTTCCTTACCTAAGAGCTCAGTGACTTTCAACGTGGCACTGTCATAGGATCCCACCTTTCCAACATGTCAGTTCATGAAATTTCTGCCCTTGTAGAGCTGCCCCGGTCAACTGTAAGTGCTGTTATTGTGAAGTGGAAATGTCTAGGAGCAACAACGGCTCAGCCGCAAAGTGGTAGGGCACACAATCTCACAGAACGGGACCGCCGAGTGCTGAAGCGCGTAAAAATGGTCTGTTCTCGGTTGCAACACTCGATACAGAGTTCCAAACTGCCTTTCATTTTTCCCCATGGTGGATTTTTAGAGACATTTCAAATATGAGCTGTGATTTGTGTGGGCTTACCCATGCGTGGCGTTTTGATGGCTGTAATAATCTCTCTAAGGTGCCTTTTATAAATATATTCACCAACCAAAACATGTTGGCACAACAACTGTTCGTCGGAAGCCTCATGAAATGGGTTTCCATGGCCGAGCAGCCACACACAAGCCTAAGATCACCATGCGCAATGCCAAGTGCCGGCTGGAGTGGTGTAAAGCTCGCCACCATTGCATCCTGGAACAGTAGAAACGCGTTCTCTGGAGTGATGAATCACCCTTCACGATCTGGCAGTCTGATGGACAAATCTGGGTTTGGTGGGTGCCAGGTAACTCTACCTGCCCAAATGAATAGTGCCAACTGTAATGTTTGGTGGAGGAGGAATAATGGTCTGGGGCTGTTTTTCATGGTCTGGGCTAAGCCCCTTTGTTCCAGTGAAGGGAGATCTTAACGCTACAGCATGCATTCTAGGTGATTCTGTGCTTCCAACTTTGCAGCAACAGTTTGGGGGAAGGCCCTTTCCTGTTTCAGCATGATAATGTCCCCATGCACAAAGTGAGGTCCATACAGAAATGGTTTGTCGAGATCGGTATGGAAGAACTTGACTGGCCTGCACACAGCCCTGACCTCAATCCCATCGAACACATTTGGGATGAATTAGAACGCCGACTGTGTGCCGACCTCACTAATGCTCTTGTGCCTGAATGGAAGAAAGTCCCTGCAGCAATGTTCCAACATCTAGTGGAAAGCCTTCCCAGAAGAGTGGAGGCTGTTAAAGCAGCAAAGGGGGGGCCAAGTCCATATTAATGCCCATGATTTTGGAATGAGATGTTGGACGAGCAGGTGTCCACATACCTTTGGCCATGTAGCTAATCCTAACCCCTGACCTTTAACCCTAGCCTTCTGCCAGCATCCCTCACCCACAATATACCTAAACCATAACTCTAACCGCTGACCTTCAACCCTAGCCCTCCACCAGCATCCCTCAACCACAACATACCTAAACCCTAACTCTAACCCCTGACCTTTAACCCTAGCCTTCTGCCAGCATCCCTCACCCACAATATACCTAAACCATAACTCTAACTGCTGACCTTCAACCCTAGCCTTCTGCCAGCATCCCTCACCCACAATATACCTAAACCATAACTCTAACCGCTGACCTTCAACCCTAGCCCTCCGCCAGCATCCCTCACCCACAAGGTACTGACCGTCTGAGACCACTGGAACCCCTAGTTCTAACCATAACCCAGAAGGTTTCAAAGGCCATGGTAGACTGACTGCTCTCAGTGGTTCAGTTTAGTTAGTCTTTATTAAAAGTAGTTATTTCCAGGAACTGTATATAGTCCTTGGTTCTGATTAGATGACCAACCTGAGAGGTGTAGTCAGTGGTGTTGGTGTAGATTAGATGACCAACCTGAGAGATGTAGTCAGTGGTGTTGGTATAGATTAGATGACCAACCTGAGAGATGTAGTCAGTGGTGTTGGTATAGATTAGATGACCAACCTGAGAGATGTAGTCAGTGGTGTTGGTATAGATTAGATGACCAACCTGAGAGGTGTAGTCAGTGGTGTTGGTATAGATTAGATGACCAACCTGAGAGATGTAGTCAGTGGTGTTGGTATAGATTAGATGACTAACCTGAGAGATGTAGTCAGTGGTGTTGGTATAGATTAGATGACCAACCTGAGAGATGTAGTCAGTGGTGTTGGTATAGATTAGATGACCAACCTGAGAGATGTAGTCAGTGGTGTTGGTATAGATTAGATGACCAACCTGAGAGATGTAGTCAGTGATGTTGGTATAGATTAGATGACCAACCTGAGAGATGTAGATTAGATGACCAACCTGAGAGATGTAGTCAGTGGTGTTGGTATAGATTAGATGACCAACCTGAGAGATGTAGTCAGTGGTGTTGGTATAGATTAGATGACCAACCTGAGAGATGTAGATTAGATGACCAACCTGAGAGATGTAGTCAGTGGTGTTGGTATAGATTAGATGACCAACCTGAGAGGTGTAGTCAGTCAGTGGTGTTGGTATAGATTAGATGACCAACCTGAGAGATGTAGTCAGTGGTGTTGGTATAGATTAGATGACCAACCTGAGAGGTGTAGTCAGTCAGTGGTGTTGGTATAGATTAGATGACCAACCTGAGAGGTGTAGTCAGTGGTGTTGGTATAGATTAGATGACCAACCTGAGAGGTGTAGTCAGTCAGTGGTGTTGGTATAGATTAGATGACCAACCTGAGAGATGTAGTCAGTGGTGTTGGTATAGATTAGATGACCAACCTGAGAGGTGTAGTCAGTGGTGTTGGTATAGATTAGATGACCAACCTGAGAGATGTAGATTAGATGACCAACCTGAGAGATGTAGTCAGTGGTGTTGGTATAGATTAGATGACCAACCTGAGAGATGTAGATTAGATGACCAACCTGAGAGATGTAGTCAGTGGTGTTGGTATAGATTAGATGACCAACCTGAGAGGTGTAGTCAGTCAGTGGTGTTGGTATAGATTAGATGACCAACCTGAGAGATGTAGTCAGTGGTGTTGGTATAGATTAGATGACCAACCTGAGAGGTGTAGTCAGTCAGTGGTGTTGGTATAGATTAGATGACCAACCTGAGAGGTGTAGTCAGTGGTGTTGGTATAGATTAGATGACCAACCTGAGAGGTGTAGTCAGTCAGTGGTGTTGGTATAGATTAGATGACCAACCTGAGAGATGTAGTCAGTGGTGTTGGTATAGATTAGATGACCAACCTGAGAGGTGTAGTCAGTGGTGTTGGTATAGATTAGATGACCAACCTGAGAGATGTAGTCAGTGGTGTTGGTATAGATTAGATGACCAACCTGAGAGATGTAGTCAGTGGTGTTGGTATAGATTAGATGACCAACCTGAGAGATGTAGTCAGTGGTGTTGGTATAGATTAGATGACCAACCTGAGAGATGTAGATTAGATGACCAAACTGAGAAGTTTAGTCAGTGGTGTTCGTATAGATTAGATGACCAACCTGAGAGATGTAGTCAGTGGTGTTCGTATAGATTAGATGACCAACCTGAGAGATGTAGTCAGTGGTGTTGGTATAGATTAGATGACCAACCTGAGAGATGTAGATTAGATGACCAACCTGAGAGATGTAGTCAGTGGTGTTGGTATAGATTAGATGACCAACCTGAGAGATGTAGATTAGATGACCAACCTGAGAGGTGTAGTCAGTCAGTGGTGTTGGTATAGATTAGATGACCAACCTGAGAGATGTAGTCAGTGGTGTTGGTATAGATTAGATGACCAACCTGAGAGGTGTAGTCAGTCAGTGGTGTTGGTATAGATTAGATGACCAACCTGAGAGGTGTAGTCAGTGGTGTTGGTATAGATTAGATGACCAACCTGAGAGGTGTAGTCAGTCAGTGGTGTTGGTATAGATTAGATGACCAACCTGAGAGATGTAGTCAGTGGTGTTGGTATAGATTAGATGACCAACCTGAGAGGTGTAGTCAGTGGTGTTGGTATAGATTAGATGACCAACCTGAGAGATGTAGTCAGTGGTGTTGGTATAGATTAGATGACCAACCTGAGAGATGTAGTCAGTGGTGTTGGTATAGATTAGATGACCAACCTGAGAGATGTAGTCAGTGGTGTTGGTATAGATTAGATGACCAACCTGAGAGATGTAGATTAGATGACCAACCTGAGAAGTGTAGTCAGTGGTGTTCGTATAGATTAGATGACCAACCTGAGAGATGTAGTCAGTGGTGTTCGTATAGATTAGATGACCAACCTGAGAGATGTAGTCAGTGGTGTTGGTATAGATTAGATGACCAACCTGAGAGATGTAGATTAGATGACCAACCTGAGAGATGTAGTCAGTGGTGTTGGTATAGATTAGATGACCAACCTGAGAGGTGTAGTCAGTCAGTGGTGTTGGTATAGATTAGATGACCAACCTGAGAGATGTAGTCAGTGGTGTTGGTATAGGTTAGATGACCAACCTGAGAGGTGTAGTCAGTCAGTGGTGTTGGTATAGATTAGATGACCAACCTGAGAGGTGTAGTCAGTGGTGTTGGTATAGATTAGATGACCAACCTGAGAGGTGTAGTCAGTCAGTGGTGTTGGTATAGATTAGATGACCAACCTGAGAGATGTAGTCAGTGGTGTTGGTATAGATTAGATGACCAACCTGAGAGGTGTAGTCAGTGGTGTTGGTATAGATTAGATGACCAACCTGAGAGATGTAGTCAGTGGTGTTGGTATAGATTAGATGACCAACCTGAGAGATGTAGTCAGTGGTGTTGGTATAGATTAGATGACCAACCTGAGAGATGTAGTCAGTGGTGTTGGTATAGATTAGATGACCAACCTGAGAGATGTAGATTAGATGACCAACCTGAGAAGTGTAGTCAGTGGTGTTCGTATAGATTAGATGACCAACCTGAGAGATGTAGTCAGTGGTGTTGGTATAGATTAGATGACCAACCTGAGAGATGTAGATTAGATGACCAACCTGAGAGATGTAGTCAGTGGTGTTGGTATAGATTAGATGACCAACCTGAGAGATGTAGATTAGATGACCAACCTGAGAGATGTAGATTAGATGACCAACCTGAGAGATGTAGTCAGTGGTGTTGGTATAGATTAGATGACCAACCTGAGAGATGTAGTCAGTGGTGTTGGTATAGATTAGATGACCAACCTGAGAGATGTAGTCAGTGGTGTTGGTATAGATTAGATGACCAACCTGAGAGATGTAGATTAGATGACCAACCTGAGAGATGTAGTCAGTGGTGTTGGTATAGATTAGATGACCAACCTGAGAGATGTAGTCAGTGGTGTTGGTATAGATTAGATGACCAACCTGAGAGATGTAGTCAGTGGTGTTGGTATAGATTAGATGACCAACCTGAGAGATGTAGTCAGTGGTGTTGGTATAGATTAGATGACCAACCTGAGAGATGTAGTCAGTGGTGTTGGTATAGATTAGATGACCAACCTGAGAGATGTAGTCAGTGGTGTTGGTATAGATTAGATGACCAACCTGAGAGATGTAGTCAGTGGTGTTGGTATAGATTAGATGACCAACCTGAGAGGTGTAGATTAGATGACCAACCTGAGAGATGTAGTCAGTGGTGTTGGTATAGATTAGATGACCAACCTGAGAGATGTAGTCAGTGGTGTTGGTATAGATTAGATGACCAACCTGAGAGGAGTAGTCAGTGGTGTTGGTATAGATTAGATGACCAACCTGAGAGATGTAGTCAGTGGTGTTGGTATAGATTAGATGACCAACCTGAGAGATGTAGTCAGTGGTGTTGGTATAGATTAGATGACCAACCTGAGAGGTGTAGTCAGTGGTGTTGGTATAGATTAGATGACCAACCTGAGAGGAGTAGTCAGTGGTGTTGGTATAGATTAGATGACCAACCTGAGAGATGTAGTCAGTGGTATTGGTATAGATTAGATGACCAACCTGAGAGATGTAGTCAGTGGTGTTGGTATAGATTAGATGACCAACCTGAGAGATGTAGTCAGTGGTGTTGGTATAGATTAGATGACCAACCTGAGAGATGTAGATTAGATGACCAACCTGAGAGATGTAGTCAGTGGTGTTGGTATAGATTAGATGACCAACCTGAGAGGTGTAGTCAGTCAGTGGTGTTGGTATAGATTAGATGACCAACCTGAGAGATGTAGTCAGTGGTGTTGGTATAGATTAGATGACCAACCTGAGAGATGTAGTCAGTGGTGTTGGTATAGATTAGATGACCAACCTGAGAGATGTAGTCAGTGGTGTTGGTATAGATTAGATGACCAACCTGAGAGATGTAGATTAGATGACCAACCTGAGAGATGTAGTCAGTGGTGTTGGTATAGATTAGATGACCAACCTGAGAAGTGTAGTCAGTCAGTGTAGTCAGTCTGTCAGTTCCACAACTGAATGCATTCAACTGAAATGTGTCTTCCACATTTAACCCATCTCTCTGAATCAGAGAGGTGCGGGGGGCTGCCTTAATTGACATCTACGTCATTGGCGCCAGAGGAGAAGTTGTTGGGGGTAACTGCCTTGCCCAAGGGCAGAACGGCAGACTTTTCAACTTGGCCGACACGGGGATTCGAACTAGCGACCTTTCGGTTACTGGGCCAAAGCTCTTAACCGCTGGGCTACTTGTGTCTGTCTGTCTGCTATCTAGAACAAAGAATACTTGATCTTTCATGTATCCCAATCAGACCTGGCTCAGATGCATATGAATCATATCAGTACTAGAGCTGTGCTTGATTTAGTGTGCAATGGAATGCAATAATCCCAAACAGGCCAACCAAGTTAAGTACCATCAAGCCTTTAGAAGTATTTGACCAAGCTAGGTCTGATCCCAGTATAGTCATGCTTTTCCTTCAGCTTCTTTACAGAATTTGAACTAACTTCATGTTCATTCATTCTTCTGCAATTGTCCTCATCTAACTGTCCTCCTGTGTTCTTATTGGTCAGGGAATGAAGGGTCATAAGTGTGAGGTGTGTTCCCGTGAGTTCACCTTGTCAGCCAACCTGAAGAGACACATGTTGATCCACAACAGCATCAGACCCTTCCAGTGTCACATCTGCTTCAAGAGCTTCATCCAGAAACAGACGCTCAAAACGCACATGATCGTCCACCTGCCCGTCAAACCCTTCAAATGCAAGGTGAGTTTATATCCAGGGTTGGAACAAGTTCAGGGAACACAACCGGAAAATAACAGCAAGGGAACCTGGAAGGAACGTGATCCATACTGTTCCGGAACATAACTGTTATTTTAAAAGCATGGGAACCGGTTAATAACGTTATGTTATGTTCCAGGCATTTGTTTCTAGTCCTACAACAAAACGCCTATACAAAGCCCCCACGCTGTCACTCAAACGTATTCTGTCTGCCTGCCAGGTGAAAATCTTTACCTGTCTGTGTTTAGGCTACCTGCCCCTCCCCCCTCCGAAGCATAGGCTACTGTACTGAGTACAAGCTTGATTCAGAAGATAGGGAGACAGGTTTTTATTAGCTAGAGAAGAATGGATTCACTTTTTCAGACACTATAGGCCTGGTATCACATTTCATGTTGGCTTTACACTACATCACCAACAGTATGTGGACATCTTCTCGTCAAATATCTCATTCCAAAATTATGGACATTAATATGGAGTTGGTCCCCCCTTTGCTGCTATAACAGCCTCCACTCTTCTGGGAAGGCTTTCCACTAGATGGAACATTGCTGCTATAACAGCCTCCACTCTTCTAGGAAGGCTTTCCACTAGATGGAACATTGCTGCTATAACAGCCTCCACTCTTCTGGGAAGGCTTTCCACTAGATGGAACCTTGCTGCAGGTACTTGCTCCCATTCAGCCACAAGAGCATTAGTGAGGTCGGGCACTCATGTTGGGCAATTAGGTCTGGCTCGCAGTTGGCGTTCCAATTCATTCCATGGGTGTTCGGTGGGGTTGAGGTCAGGGCTGTGTGCAGGCCAGGCATACCGACCTCAACAAACCATTTCTGTATAGACCTCACTTTGTGCACAGGGGCATTGTCATGCTGAAGCAGGAAAGGGCCTTCCCCAAACTGTTGTAACACAGTTGGAAGAACAGTATCGTCTAGAATGTTGTTGAATGCTGTAGCGTTAAGATCTCCCTTCACTGGAACTAAGGGGCCTAGCCCGAACCATGAACAGCCCCAAACATTCCTCCTCCACTAAACTTAACAGTTGGCACTATTTATTCAGTCACGTAGCATTCTACTGGCATCTGCCAAACACAAATTTGTCCGTCTGACTGCCATTTCCACTGCTCCAGAGTCCAATGGCAGCGAGCTTTACACGACTCCAGCCGACGCTTGGCATTGCACATGGTGATCTTAGGCTTGTGTGTGATCTTAAGCTGCTCGGCCATGGAAACCCATTTTATGAAGCTCCCGACAAACAGTTCTTGTGCTGACGTTGCTTCCAGAGGCAGTTTGGAACTTGGTAGTGAGTGTTGCATCCGAGGACAGACAATTGTTACGCGCTTCAGCACTCGGCGTTCCCGTACTGTGGGCTTGTGTGGCCTACCACTTCGCGGCTGAGTCGTTGTTGCGCCTGGTATATGACCTGGTGAGTTTATATATTATATATGACCTGGTGAGTTTATATACTGTATTATTTTTATTTATTTATTTTTTATTTTACCTTTATTTAACCAGGCAAGTCAGTTAAGAACAAAGCAGGGACTACAGTTAGGTCTTGGGGGTTGGTTAATAGGGACTGGTAGCAGGGACTACAGTTAGGTATTGGGGGTTGGTTAATAGGGACTGGTAGCAGGGACTACAGTTAGGTCTTGGGGGTTGGTTAATAGGGACTGGTAGCAGCCAGGGACTACGGTTAGGTCTTGGGAGTTGGTTAATAGGGACTGGTAGCAGTGACTACAGTTAGGTCTTGGGGGTTGGTTAATAGGGACTGGTAGCAGGGACTACAGTTAGGTCTTGGGGGTTGGTTAATAGGGACTGGTAGCAGGGACTACAGTTAGGTCTTGGGGGTTGGTTAATAGGGACTGGTAGCAGGGACTACAGTTAGGTCTTGGGGGTTGGTTACTCCCTCAAATAGGGACTTGTAGCAGGGACTACAGTTAATAGCCATGTCCTGATGTTGTCAAGCCAAACGATCACGATTATGAACATATACTGTTACTCGTGCTTTGACTTTTCCAGGTGTGCGGGAAGTCGTTCAACAGAATGTACAACCTGCTGGGTCACATGCACCTCCACGCCGGCTCCAAACCCTTCAAGTGTCCTTACTGCTCCTCCAAGTTTAACCTGAAGGGGAACCTCAGCCGACACATGAAGGTCAAACACGGCATGGACATCTCACCTGACGGACAAGGTAGGGCTTGACCCCTAACCCTTTACCCTAACCATTTACCTTAATCCAAACCCTTTACTCTGAGACCAAACCCCTAACGCTTTACCCTAACGCTTTACCCTAACGCTTTACCCTAAGACCAAACCCTTTACCCTAACCCTTTACCCTAAGACCAAACCCTTTACCCAAAGACCAAACCCTTTACCCTAACCCTTTACCCTAAGACCAAACCCTTTACCCTAATGCTTTTACCCTTTACCCTAAGAACAAACCCTTTACCCTAATGCTTTACCCTAACCCAGCATGAACATCTACCCTGACGGACAAGGTGGGGCTTTATCCCTAACCCTTTACCCTAACCCAGCATGAACATCCCCCCTGACGGACAAGGTGGGGCTTTATCCCTAACCCTTTACCCTAACCCAGCATGAACATCCCCCCTGACGGACAAGGTGGGGCTTTATCCCTAACCCTTTACCCTAACCCTAACCCAGCATGGACATCTCCCCTGACGGACAAGGTGGGGCTTTACCCGTTTACCATAACCCTAACCCAGCATGAACATCTCCCCTGACGGACAAGGTGGGGCTTTACCCGTTTACCATAACCCTAACCCAGCATGAACATCTCCCCTGATGGACAAGGTAGGGCTTTACTCTCCTTCCTCTCATCTCACGATCCATCACTTATTTATTCAGCCACCTAACTACCATTCCTGTAGCCTTCTTATTGTAGGCTTAGTGTTCGTAACAGTCAATGAGCAGCCTGACTTGGTGGTTGTATATCCTGTTTGTTAAAACTTTGTTTGTGATCCTGTTGGTTCTACCACTGTGTTCTGGGTTAGGGTTTGTTCTTACACTGTGTTCTGGGTTGGGGTTAGGGTTTGCTTTACCACTGTGTTCTGGGTTGGGGTTAGGGTTGGTTCAACCACTGGGTTCTGGGTTGGTTCAACCACTGGGTTCTGGGTTTGTTCAACCTCTGGGTTGGGGTTAGGGTTGGTCCTACCACTGTGTTCTGGGTTGGAGTTGGTTCAACCACTGTGTTCTGGGTTGGGGTTAGGGTTGGTTGTACCACTGTTCTGGGTTGGGGTTAGGGTTGGTTCTACCACTGTTCTGGGTTGGGGTTTGTTCTACCACTGTTCTGGGTTGGGGTTAGGGTTGGTTCTACCACTGTGTTCTGGGTTGGGGTTTGTTCTACCACTGTTCTGGGTTGGGGTTGGTTTGACCACTGTGTTCTGGGTTGGGGTTAGGGTTTGTTCTACCACTGTTATGGGTTGGGGTTTGTTCTACCACTGTTCTGGGTTGGGGTTGGGGTTGGTTTGACCACTGTGTTCTGGGTTGGGGTTAGGGTTTGTTCTACAACTGTTCTGGGTTGGGGTTGGTTCTACCACTGGGTTGCGGTTGGTTCTACCACTGGGTTGGGGTTGGTTCTACCACTGTGTTCTGGGTTGGGGTTGGTTCAACCACTGTGTTCTGGGTTGGGGTTGGTACAACCACTGTGTTCTGGGTTTGGGTTGGTACAACCACTGTGTTCTGGGTTGGTTCAACCACTGTACTCTCCCTAACAGCCCTGTTTCTCTATATGTTCCCAGATGCTCTTCCTGAGATGGAGGGCCAGGGCCACTATGAGGAGGACAACTTTGACTTTGGGACCTCAGGGGCAAACAACAACATGGATAATGGAGGCTCCCAGAACCTCACCAAGCTCACCACGGCCAACATGGACGACATGGACAACTATTACAACTTTGGGAAGGATACAGCTAACTACAACACGTCTTGAGCAGTAGGAGAATAGTGTTAATGGACTACAGACCATTAGACACCATGGATTAATGGAGAAGAGACCATGGGTTAATGGTGGACTAACTGCAGACCATGGGTTAATGAGGAAGAGTCCATGGGTTATTGGTGGACTAACTACAGACCATGGGTTATTGGTGGACTAACTACAGACCATGGGTTATTGATGGACTAACTACAGACCATGGGTTATTGGTGGACATTCTACAGACCATGGGTTATTGGTGGACTAACTACAGACCATGGGTTATTGGTGGACTAACTACAGTCCATGGGTTATTGGTGGACTAACTACAGACCATGGGTTAATGAGGAAGAGTCCATGGGTTATTGGTGGACTAACTACCGACCATGTGTTAATGTAGAGGAGACCATGGGTTATTGGTGGACTAACTACAGACCATGGGAAAACAGAAAGGAAAATGCCACACTGCTGCTCATGCTCCCAGATATTTATTTATAACGTTTCCACCCTTAGGTCTTCATCAGGTATCCAGGACCTAATGGTGGAAACATTGTTATAAATAAATATCTGGGAGCATGAGCAGCAGTGTGGCGTTTTCCTTTCTGTTTTCCATGAGTTTACCTAGAACTCCGGCACCTGTGGAAAGTACCTGGATGTGTGTATGTTCTTCAGCTTTTGTTAATGGAGAGGACACCATGGGTGGGGAACAGACAACATGGCTGCCGTACTGTGGCAGTGAGAGAGACTGGGTTAGGGCGTGCTGTGGCAGTGAGAGAGACTGGGTTAGGGCGTGCTGTGGCAGTGAGAGAGACTGGGTTAGGGCGTGCTGTGGCAGTGAGAGAGACTGGGTTAGGGCGTGCTGTGGCAGTGAGACTAGGTTAGGGCGTGCTGTGGCAGTGAGACTAGGTTAGGGCGTGCTGTGGCAGTGAGACTAGGTTAGGGCGTGCTGTGGCAGTGAGTCTAGGTTAGGGCGTGCTATGGCAGTGAGACACAGGGAGGGGGTTCATGGACTCTTTAAGAACCAGAACTGACCTGTCCTGATGGAGGGGCAGGACATGCACTTCAACAGCCAATCCGCTCCACCCGTATCTGATAGAAGTGACTCTGAGACTGACGATTGGGTCTAGAAGTCCTTTGGGATATTCTACCAGACATGATTGGTCTAAAGTCCTTTGGGATAATCTACCAGACATGATTGGTCTAGAAGTCTTTGGATATTCTACCAGACATGATTGTTCTAGAAGTCCTTGGGATATTCTATCAGACATGACTAAAGACTATAGTGACAGATCTAAACTCTGATAAGTTGTGGTATGGAACTGTATCAGCACTCAGAAATCAGTTTTACACAGAAACATCTTACCTACCATGGAATCATTCACCAATCAGTATGTTTTGACAGAAGGCCGTGCCAGATGCAGTATAACTCTGATCTTAGATCCAACTAGACACACTGTATACAGCGCCTTCAGAAAGTCTTCACACCCCTGGACTTTTTACACATGTTGTGTTACAGCCTGAATTTAAAATGGATTCAATGTCACTGGCCTACACACAATAATACCCCATAATGTCAAGGTGAATTTATGTTTGTATACTTTTTTAGTCCGTAAGTATTCAACCCCTTTATTATGGCCAGCCTAAATAAGTTCAGGAATAAAAATGTGCTTACCAAGTTGCATGGACTCAGTCTGTGTGCAATAATGCTGTTTAGCATGTTTCTTGAATGACCACCTTATCTCTGTACCCCACACATACAGATAATTGTAAGGTCCCTCAGTCGAGCAGTGAATTTCAAACACAGATACAACCACAAAGACCAGAGAGGTTTTCCAATGCTTTGCAAAGAAGGGCACCTATTGGTAGATGGGTAAAATAAAAAAGCAGACATTGATTATCTCTTTGAGCAGGGTGAAGTTTTTAATTACACTTTGGATAGCATATCAATATACCAAGTCACTACAAAGATGCAGGTGTCCTTCCTAACTCAGTTGCAGGAGAGGAAGGAAATCGCTCAGGGATTTCACCATAAGGCCAGTGACTTTAAAACAGTTAGAGTTTAATGGCTGTGATAGAAAACTGAGGATGGATCAACAACATTGTAGTTACTCCACAATACTAACTTGAATGACAGAGTGAAAAGAAGGACGCCTCTACAGAATACAAATATTCTAAAACATGCATCCTTTTGTAAGGCACTAAAGTAATACTACAAAAAATGTCAAAGAAATTAACACTTTGTATTCAGGACATAAAGTTATGTTTGGGGCACATCCAATACAACACATCACTGAGTACCACTCTCCATATTTTCAAGCATGGTGGTGACTGCATCATGTTATGGGTTTGCTTTTCATCATTAAGGACTGGGGAGGTTTTCAGGATAAAAAAGAACCGAATGGAGCTAAGCACAGACAAAATCCTAGAGGAAGACCTGGTTCAGTCTGCTTTCCAACAGACACTGGGAGATGAATTCACCTTTCAGCAGGACAAAAACTTAAAATACAAGGCCAAATATACACTGAACAAAAATATAAACGCAACATGCTACAATTTCAAAGATTCTACTGAGTTACAGGTCATAAGGAAATGAGTCAATTGAAATAAATTCATTAGCCCATAATCTATGTGAAATACAGATACCTTAACAAAAAGGTATGTGCATGGATCAGAAAACCAGTCAGGTATCTTTAAAAAAAATGTTTTACCTTTATTTAACTAGGCAAGTCAGTTAAGAACAAATTCTTATTTTCAATGACGGCCTAGGAACAGTGGGTTAACTGCCTGTTCAGGGTCAGAACGACAGATTTGTACCTTGTCAGCTCGGCGATTTGAACTTGCAACCTTTCGGTTACTAGTCTAACACTCTAACCACTAGGCTACCCTGCTGCCCATTTGGTGTGACCCGCATTTGCCTCAAGAACCGCAACACATCTCCATCGCATAGAGTTGATAAGGCTGTTAATTGTGACCTGTGGAATGTTATGCCACTCCTCTTCAATGGCTGTGTGCAGTTGCTGGATATTGGCAGGAACTGGAACACACTGTCATACACGTTGATACAGAGCATCCCAAACATGCTCAATTAGTGACATGTCTGGTGAGTATGCAGGCCATGGAAGAACTGGGACATTTTCAGCTTCCATGAATTGTGTTCAGATCCTTGTGACATGGGTCTGTGCATTATCATACTGAAACATGAGGTGATGGCGGTGGATGAATGGCACGACAATGGGCCTCAGGATCTCATCACGGTATCTCTGTGCATTCAAATTGCCATCGACAAAATGCAGTTGTGTTCATTATCCATAGTTTATGCCTGCCCATACCATAACCCCACCACCACCATGGGGTACTCTGTTCAAAACGTTGACATCAGCAAACCTCTCGTACACTCAACGCCATACACACTGTCTGCCATCTGCCCGGGACAGTTGAAACTGGGATTAATCCGTGAAGAGCACCCTTCTCCAGCGTGCCAGTGACAATTGAAGGTGAGCATTTTCCCACTGAAGATGGTTACGACGCCGAACACGCAGATGAGCTTCCCTGAGACAGTTTTTGACAGTTTGTGCAGAAATTCTTCGGTTGTGCAAACCCACAGTTGAGACTTCTTGGCATTGTGCTGTGTGACAAAACTGCACATTTTTGTGGCCTTTTATTGTCCCCAGCACAAGGTGCACCTGTGTCATGGTCATGCTGTTTAATCAGCTTTTTGATAAAACACACCTGTGAGGTGGATGGATTATCTTGGCAAAGGATAAATGCTCACTAATGGATGTCAACAAATTAGTGCACAACATTTGAGTGAAATAAGCTTTTTGTGTGTATGAAACATTTCTGGGATCTTTTATTTCAGCTCATTAAACATGGGATCAACACTTATCTATTTTTGTTCAGTATACATTTGAGTTGCTTACCAAGATGACATTGAATGTTTCTGTGTGGCCTAGTTACAGTTTTTACTTAAAACTACTTGAAAATCTATGGCAAAATGGCAGTCTAGCAATGATCAACAACCAACTTGACAGAGCTTGAAGAATTAAAGAGCTCTTAGAGACTTACCCAGAAAGACACAGGTGTAATCGTGTATTGACATGTATTGACTGAGGGGGTTGAATACTTATCTAATCACAATATATTAGTGTTTTATTTTTCTTTCTTTTTTACAGATGTTAGAATCTTTCTTCCACTGTGACGGAGTATTTTGTGTAGATCGTTGACAAAAAAATGACAATTAAATCCATTTTAATCCCACTTTGTAAAACAACCAAATCTGGAAAGAGTCGAGAGGTACTTTCTATTAGACATTGATACATATAACAGGTTTGAATGATCTTCACAACATGTCTGTTCTGCAGCATGGAGGAGCACAGGAACAGTCTTCTATGAGCTGATCTGGAGTCAGGTCTATACTTCCCAAATTGACTGCTGTCTGCTGTTTCTGCTGGCTAATACTACAACATGTTGCTGATGTGTAACCACTTACAGTACTGTCTCCTTACTCTACAAACAAACCTTTTTCCCCCACCTTGTTTCACTTGGTTTAGCTTGACATTCAGACCAGATCTGGACCGGGCTACCTGAGACGGTACGACCAGATCTGGATCGGGCTACCTGAGACGGTACGACCAGATCTGGACCGGGCTACCTGAGATGGTACGACCAGATCTGGACCGGGCTACCTGAGACGGTACGACCAGATCTGGACCGGGCTACCTGAGACGGTACGACCAGATCTGGACCGGGCTACCTGAGACGGTACGACCAGATCTGGACCGGGCTACCTGAGACGGTACGACCAGATCTGGACCGGGCTACCTGAGATGGTACGACCAGATCTGGACCAGGCTACCTAAGATGGTACAAGCAAGACTTTTAACTACACACAGTGGTCAATACAAGCAGGACTCTGTAACATCACACAGTGGTCAATAACTGGCCCGGGCACATTTTTTAGACCATTCCATTGGTCCTAAAGTGTCCCGGAGCAATGGGCGAGTTAAAACTAATTCACCCTCTCTCTGGTTCTGTTTTGGGGAACACCTGCCCCCCCATCCTACTATGCAGGGAGCCTTGATTCACACTAAAACTAAAACCGTGGTATAGTTGTTTTTTGGAATGAAGAAAATCCAACTGAAACCTCACATTACTATTTAATAAAGGTTCTTTGGTTTCTGTTTTTCAGTCTTGTTTTAATCTGTCTGCATTCTGTAATTCCTCAAACTGAACTTTTGTTGTAATGACTAGACAGTATGTTTCAACCTTGTAAGTTAGTACAGTATATAACCCTATTGTGCTCCCGTATCATACAGTCAAAGAGTCCAACTGCTTCTGTAGTCTAATCATGTCTTTTTAACCCTGGAATTGTTTAGCCCAGCCTGTGATGTCATGTTTCAGTTGGAATCTACTTGTGCCTCCATGTCGCCACCTGCTGTACAGACAACACAGTAGGAACAGCTTTCTGAATCTTGCCTGTGAAATAATCTGTGGCCCTCCATTAGTGGTACAGTGACTCCCGGACGTCAGAGGAATTTTTCCTTCCCTGGGCTGGAAGATCAGCCGCCTCTGTCCATTTGATAAATAGTTCAATAAAAAACTTGAATAGCCACCAAGAAATATTCAAATGAAACTTGGTGTAGTGTGAACACCACAGTGTGGAGTCCAAAGGTGTTAAGGAGCGCTGCCATCCCTCCCTGAGATGCTCATTGCTGTCAGTGTCCTACAGCGTGGAGACGTCAGCATCCTACAGCGTAAAGACGTGAGCACAGCGTAGAGACAGTGACCATACATACATACCCCAACCAGAAGCCATGGATTACAGGCAACATCCACACTAAGCTAAAGGCTGCCGCTTTCAAGTAGCAGGACTCTAATCCTGAAGCTTATAAGAAATTCCAAAATCCCTGACGAACCATCAAACAGGCAAAGTGTAAATACAGGACTAAGATCGAAACGTACTACACCGGCTCTGACGCTTGTCGGATGTGGCAGGGCTTGGAAACCATTACAGACTACAAAGGGAAGCACAGCCAAGAGCTGCCCAGTGACACGAGCCTACCAGATGAGCTAAACTACTTCTACGCTCGCTTCGAGACAAATAAAATCATTCTAAAATATTTGAAAGCCAGGTTAACAAACAGATCACCGTACCTTCTCCACTATGCAATCTGGTTTCCGAGCTGGTCAAGGGTGCACCTCAGCCACGCTCAAGGTCTTAAACGCTATCATTATCACCAACAATAAAAGACAGTACAGTGCAGCCGTCTTCATCGACCTGCCAAGGCTTTCGATTCTGTCAATCACCGGATTCTTATTGGCAGACTCAATAGCCTTGGTTTCTCAAATGACTGCGTCGCCTGGTTCACCAACTACTTCTCAGATAGAGTTCAGTGTGTCAAATCGGAGGGCCTGTTGTCCGGACCTCTGGCAGTCCCTATGGGGGTGCCACAGGGTTCAGTTCTTGGGCCGACTCTTTTCTCTGTATATATCAATGATGTCCCTCTTGCTGCTGGTGAGACGACACCATTCTGTATACATCTGGCCCTTCTTTGGACACTGTGCTAACAAACCTCCAAACGAGCTTCAATGCCATACAACACTCTTTCCAAGGCCTACAACTGCTTTTAAATGCAAGTAAAACTAAGTGCATGCTCTTCAACCGATTGCTGCTCGCACCCTCCCGCCCGACTAGCATCACTACTCCGGACGGTTCTGACTTAGAATATGTGGACAACTACACATACCTAGGTGTCAGGTTAGACTGTAAACTCTCCTTCCAGACTCACATTAAGAATCTCCAATCCAAAATTAAATCTAGAATCGGCTTCCTATTTCGCAACAAAGCCTCCTTAACTCATGCTGCTGAACATACCCTCGTAAAACTGACTATCCTGCCGATCTTTGACTCCGGTGATGTCCTTTATAAAATAGCCTCCAACACTCTACTCAGCAAACTGGATGCAGTCTATCACAGTGCCATCTGTTTGGTCACCAAAGCCCCATTCACCACCCACCACTGCGACCTGTATGCTCTCGTTGGCTGGCCCTCACTACATATTCGTCGCCAAACCCACTGGCTCCAGGTCATCTATAAGTCTATGCTAGGTAAAGCTCCACCTTATCTCAGCTCACTGGTCACCATAGCAACACCCACCCGTAGCACGCGCTCCAGCAGGTATATTGCACTGGTCATCCCCAAAGCCTATTCCTCCTTTTGCCGCCTTTCCTTCCAGTTCTTTGCTGCCAATGACTGGAGCAAATTTCAAAAATCACTGAAGCTGGAGTCTTACATCTCCCTCTCTAACTTTAAGCATCAGCTGTCAGAGCAGCTTGCCGATCACTGTACCTGTACACAGCCAATCTGTAAATAGCACACCCAACTACCCCCATATTGTTATTTATCCTCTTGCTCTTTTGCACCCCAGTATCTACTTGCACATCATCATCTGCACATCTATCATTCCAGTATTAATGCTAAATTGTTTTTATTTAGCCTCTATGGCCTATTTATTGCCTTACCTCCCTACTCTTCTACATTTGCACACACTGTACATAGATTTTTATATTGTGTTATTGACTGTACGTTTGTTTATGTGCAACTCTGTGTTGTTGTTTTTGTCGCACGGCTTTGCTTTATCTTGGCCAGGTCGCAGTTGTAAATGAGAACATGTTCTCAACTGGCCTACCTGGTTAAACAAAGGTGGAAAAAAAATAACATGCATGAGAGCACCAGGTGTTCCAGACGACTGTGCGATCACGCTCTCCGTAGCTGATGTGAGTAAAACCTTTAAACAGGTCAACTTTCACAAGGCCGCAGGGCCAGATGGATTGTCAGGACGTGTACTGCGAGCATGCGCTGACCGGCAAGTGTCTTCACTGACATTTTCAACCTCTCCCTGTCCAAGTCTGTAATACCAACATGTTTTAAGCAGACCACCATAGTCCCTGTGCCCAAGAACACTAAGGTAATCTGCTTAAATGACTACCGGCCCGTAGCACTCACGTCTGTAGCCATGAAGTGCTTTTAAAGGCTGGTCAACACCATTATCACTTCAACACCATTATCCCAGAAACCCTCGAGCCACTCCAATTTGAATACCGCCAACAGATCCACAGATGATGCAATCTCTATTGCACTCCACACTGCCCTTTCCCACCTGGACAAAAGGAACACCTATGTGAGAATGCTATTCATTGACTACAGCTCAGCGATCAACACCATAGTGCCCTCAAAGCTCATCACTAAACTAAGGACCCTGGGACTAAACACCTCCCTCTGCAACTGGATCCTGGACTTCCTGACGGGCCAGCCCCCAGGTGGTAAGGGTAGGTAACAACACATCTGCCATGCTAATCCTCAACACAGGGGCCCCTCATGGGTGCGTACTCAGTCCCCTCCTGTACTCCCTGTTCACTCATGACTGCACGGCCAGGCATGACTCCAACACCATCATTAAGTTTGACGATGACACAACAGTGGTAGGCCTGATCACCGACAACAACGAGACAGCCAATAGGGAGGAGGTCCGAGACCTGGCCGTGTGGTGGTAGGACAACAACCTCTCCCTCAACGTGATCAAGACAAGGCAGAAGGAGGACCGAGCACGCCCCCATTCTCATCGACGGGGCTGTAGTGGAGCAGGTTGAGAGCTACAAATTCCTTGGTGTCCACATCACCAACAAACTAACATGACAGCACACCAAGACAGTTGTGAAGAGGGCACGACAAAATCTATTCCCCCTCAGTAGACTGAAAAGATTTGTCATGGGTCCTCAGATCCTCAAAAGGTTCTACAGCTGCAAAATCGAGTTCATCCTGACTGGTTGCATCACTGCCTGGTAGGGCAACTGCTCGGCCTCCGACCGCAAGGCACTTCAGAGGGTTGTGCGTACGGCCCAGTACATCACTGGGGCCAAGCTTCCTGCCATCCAGGACCTCTATATCAGGCAGTGTCAGAGGAAGGCCCTAACAATTGTCAAAGACTCCAGCCACCCCAGTCATAGACTGTTCTCTCTGCAACCGCACGGCAAGCCGTACCGGAGCGCCAAGTCTAGGTTCAAGAGGCTTCTTAAAAGCTTCTACCCCCAAGCCATAAGACTCCTGAACAGCTAATCAAATGGCTACCGAAACTATTTGCACTGCCCCCCCCCCCCCCCCCCACCCCCCACCCCCACCCCCCTTTCACGTTGCTGGTACTCTGATATTATCTATCCATAGTCACTTTAATAACTCTACCTACATGAACATATTACCGGTGCCCCCGCACATTGACTCTTTACCAGTACCACCTGTATATAGTCTCGCTATTGTTATTTTACTGATGCTCTTTAATTACTGGTTCCTGTTATTTCTTATTGTTATTCATATTTTTTAAACTGCATTGTTGGTTAGGGGCTTGTAAGTAAGCATTTCACGGCGCATACAATTTGATTTGAGACGTTAGTACAGTGTAGCGACGTCAGCAGCCTACAGTGTAGAAGTCTTTGATTTGAGTAGTCGGCACAGCGTGGAGACGTGGGCACAGCGTGGAGACGTGGGCACAGCGTGGAGACGTGGGCACAGAGCGTGGAGACGTGGGCACAGAGCGTGGAGACGTGGGCACAGAGCGTGGAGACGTGGGCACAGCGTGGAGACGTGGGCACAGCGTGGAGACGTGGGCACAGCGTGGAGACGTCGGTAGTCTACAGTGTAGAAGTCTTTACATGGAAACTGATGACTGTACATACTGCATTTATTGAGATTTTTTTTTTTTTCAATTATACAACATTCAAGAGTAATCTACGCTTAATTGAAATGGTTCTTTTAAATTGATCCCTGGTATTGATCTCATTATATGAATAATAGGTTATTAATCATATGAATCCAGAATGTATTGGACCACAGACAAGAAAATAAAATGAAGTCTCCCCTGTCAATGGGAAAGCAGAGAAACACACTACTAGTAACACATCTGATTGGCACAAATAGTCCATAGCACAAACTGTCAGGAAAATATCAAACGTGTTCCCTTCAAACAGGATACACAGCTAATTGAAATATTGGGGTCAAAACGAGTTAGGTTAACGCTACATAAACAAGGTCAAAAACTTGTACGGACGCAATTTTTTGATTATTTCAAAGTTGTCTGTTTGAACTAGGGTTAGGGTAATTAAAAAAATATATATTTTCAAGGCAAGTCAATTAAGAACAAACATAGAGAGAGACAGAGACAACACTACATAGAGACACCACAACACTACATAGAGAGACACCACAACACTACATAGAGAGAGACACCACAACACTACATAGAGAGAGACACCACAACACTACATAGAGACACCACAACACTACATAGAGAGACACCACAACACTACATAGAGACACCACAACACTACATAGAGACAGCGACAACACTACATAGAGACACCACAACACTACATAGAGACACCACAACACTACATAGAGACAGCGACAACACTACATAGAGACACCACAACACTACATAGAGAGACACCACAACACTACATAGAGAGAGACACCACAACACTACATAGAGAGAGACACCACAACACTACAGAGAGACACCACAACACTACAGTGCCTTGCGAAAGTATTCGGCCCCCTTGAACTTTGCGACCTTTTGCCACATTTCAGGCTTCAAACATAAAGATATAAAACTATATTTTTTGTGAAGAATCAACAACAAGTGGGACACAATCATGAAGGGGAACAACATTTATTGGATATTTCAAACTTTTTTAACAGATCAAAAACTGAAAAATTGGGCGTGCAAAATTATTCAGCCCCTTTACTTTCAGTGCAGCAAACTCTCTCCAGAAGTTCAGTGAGGATCTCTGAATGATCCAATGCTGACCTAAATGACTAAAGATGATAAATACAATCCACCTGTGTGTAATCAAGTCTCCGTATAAATGCACCTGCACTGTGATAGTCTCAGAGGTCCGTTAAAAGCGCAGAGAGCATCATGAAGAACAAGGAACACACCAGGCAGGTCCGAGATACTGTTGTGAAGAAGTTTAAAGCCGGATTTGGATACAAAAAAAATTCCCAAGCTTTAAACATCCCAAGGAGCACTGTGCAAGCGATAATATTGAAATGGAAGGAGTATCAGACCACTGCAAATCTACCAAGACCTGACCGTCCCTCTAAACTTTCAGCTCATACAAGGAGAAGACTGATCAGAGATGCAGCCAAGAGGCCCATGATCACTCTGGATGAACTGCAGAGATCTACAGCTGAGGTGGGAGACTCTGTCCATAGGACAACAATCAGTTGTATATTGCACAAATCTGGCCTTTATGGAAGAGTGGCAAGAAGAAAGCCATTTCTTAAAGATATCCATAAAAAGTGTTGTTTAAAGTTTGCCACAAGCCACCTGGGAGACACACCAAACATGTGGAAGAAGGTGCTCTGGTCAGATGAAACCAAAATGGAACTTTTTGGCAACAATGCAAAACGTTATGTTTGGCGTAAAAGCAACACAGCTGAACACACCATCCCCACTGTCAAACATGGTGGTGGCAGCATCATGGTTTGGGCCTGCTTTTCTTCAGCAGGGACAGGGAAGATGGTTAAAATTGATGGGAAGATGGATGGAGCCAAATACAGGACCATTCTGGAAGAAAACCTGATGGAGTCTGCAAAAGACCTGAGACTGGGACGGAGATTTGTCTTCCAACAAGACAATGATCCAAAACATAAAGCAAAATCTACAATGGAATGGTTCAAAAATAAACATATCCAGGTGTTAGAATGGCCAAGTCAAAGTCCAGACCTGAATCCAATCGAGAATCTGTGGAAAGAACTGAAAACTGCTGTTCACAAATGCTCTCCATCCAACCTCACTGAGCTCGAGCTGTTTTGCAAGGAGGAATGGGAAAAAATGTCAGTCTCTCGATGTGCAAAACTGATAGAGACATACCCCAAGCGACTTACAGCTGTAATCTCAGCAAAAGGTGGCGCTACAAAGTATTAACTTAAGGGGGCTGAATAATTTTGCACGCCCAATTTTTCAGTTTTTGATTTGTTAAAATTTTTTGAAATATCCAATAAATGTCGTTCCACTTCATGATTGTGTCCCACTTGTTGTTGATTCTTCACAAAAAAATACAGTTTTATATCTTTATGTTTGAAGCCTGAAATGTGGCAAAAGGTCGCAAAGTTCAAGGGGGCCGAATACTTTCGCAAGGCACTGTACATAGAGAGAGACACCACAACACTACATAGAGAGAGACACCACAACACTACATAGAGAGAGACACCACAACACTACATAAAGAGAGACACCACAACACTACATAAAGAGAGACACCACAACACTACAGAGAAACACCACAACACTACAGAGAGACACCACAACATGGCAGCAACACAGATCTAATCTAAGGTAGTGTTAGTTTGTTTTGTGGTGTTGGTGTTGTCCTCCTCCTCTTCACTTGCCCAGAGCCTTGTCCAGGTTGGTCCTGATGGCGTCCAGAAAGTCGGATGTGTTGACGTAATGTTCATTCAGCTTGCAGCTGCAAAATCACATGACAGGTTGGATTAGATTAAACACTTTAATGAACTAGACAGGTGTGTACGACAACACTAACGGCTCTATTCAATCCGATTGCATTGTGGTAATGATGATGAAACTAAGGAGAGGAGAGGAGAGACCAGCATAACCCGAACAGAGGAGAGGAGAGACAACCCTAATGGAGGAGAACCCTAACGGAGGAGAGGAGAGACCTAACCCTGACGGAGGAGCGACCTAACCCTAACAGAGGAGAGGAGCGACCTAACCCTAACGGAGGAGCGACCTAACCCTAACGGAGGAGCGACCTAACCCTAACGGAGGAGAGGAGCGACCTAACCCTAACGGAGGAGAGGAGAGACCTAACCCTAACGGAGGAGAGGAGCGACCTAACCCTAACGGAGGAGAGGAGCAACCTAACCCTAACGGAGAAGCGACCTAACCTAACCCTTAACGGAGGAGTGACCTAACCCTTATCGGAGGAGTGACCTAACCCTTAACGGAGGAGATACCTAACCCTTAACGGAGGAGATACCTAACCCTTAACGGAGGAGTGACCTAACCCTTAACGGAGGAGTGACCTAACCCTTAACGGAGGAGTGACCTAACCCTTAACGGAGGAGAGACCTAACCCTTAACGGAGGAGATACCTAACCCTTAACGGAGGAGATACCTAACCCTTAACGGAGGAGAGACCTAACCCTTAAAGGAGGAGAGACCTAACCCTTAACGGAGGAGTGACCTAACCCTTAACGGAGGAGTGACCTAACCCTTAACGGAGGAGAGACCTAACCCTTAACGGAGGAGATACCTAACCCTTAACGGAGGAGATACCTAACCCTTAACGGAGGAGATACCTAACCCTTAACGGAGGAGATACCTAACCCTTAACGGAGGAGTGACCTAACCCTTAACGGAGGAGAGACCTAACCCTTAACGGAGGAGTGACCTAACCCTTAACGGAGGAGTGACCTAACCCTTAACGGAGGAGAGACCTAACCCTAACGGAGCTCCGAGACTAAACAGTATTGGTTGTTTGAAGTAACTTCTTTGCTGTTGTAATATCGCAAACAGAAAACAAGTTTCACCATTACGGATTCCAGCTTTGAAACTGGCTTATAACCCGCAATCTGATTGAATCATAGGTTTCAGTTGGCCGGGGTTATACTGTGGACATGAATGTACTGTACTGTCTAGTGTAGTCACTTGGCCAGGGTTATACTAAGGACATGACTGTACTGTATAGTGTGGTATATTTGCATGTAGTCACTTGGCCAGGCCGTGGATGCAGCCGGCCAGGTCCTTGGTCATCACACCACTCTCCACGATCTCCACACACACCCTCTCCAGAGTCTGGGAGAACCTACAGGTCAACAGGGGTTAGGGTTAGTTACCTACAGGGGTCAATGAGACAACAGCATGTTAAGTATATTACAGGTTTTAGTAGTTATTGATAAAATCAAATGTTATTTGTCACATGCGCCAAATACAACAGGTGAAATGCTTACTTTACAAGCCCTTAACCAACAATGCAGTTTTAAGAAAAATAAGTGTTAAGTAAAAAATTAATTAAAAAAAGAACAAATTCTTAAAGAGCAGCAGTAAAATAACAGTAGCGAGGTTATATACTGGGGGTACCGGTACAGATGTGCAGTGGCACCGATTAGTCGAGCAGCGTGAAAGAGGGGGTGGGGGAGACAATGCAAATAGTCTGGGTAGCCATTTGATTAGATGTTCTGGAGTGTTATGGCTTGGGGGTAGAAGCTGCTAAGAAGTATTTTGGACCTAGACTTGGTGCTCCGGTACCACTTGTCGTGCAGTAGCAGAGAGAACAGTCCATGACTAGGGTGGCTGGAGTCTTTGGCAGTTGTTAGGGCCTTCCTCTGACACCGCCTGGTATAGAGGTCCTGGATGGCAGGAAGCTTGGCCCCAGTGATGTACACACTAACCACTGTAGTGCTTTGCGGCCGGAGGCCGAGCAGTTGCCATACCAGGCAGTGATGCAACCAGTCAGGATAATCTCGATGGTGCAGCTGTAGAACTTTTTGAGGATCTGGGGACCCATGCCAAATATTTTTAGTCTCCTGAGGGAGAATTAGGTTTTTTGTCATGCCCTCTTCACAACTGTCTTGGTGTGTTTGGACCATGATAGTTCGTTGGTGATGTGGACACCAAGGAACTTGAAGCTCTCAACCTGCTCCACTACAGCCCCGTCGATGAGAATGGGGGCGTGCTCGGTCCTCCTTTTTCTGTAGTCCACAATCATCTCCTTTGCCTTGATCACGTTGAGGGAGAGGTTGTTATCCTGGCACCACAAGGTCAGGTCTCTGACCTCCCAATAGGCTGTGTCATCATTGTCGGTGATCAGGCCTACCATTGCTGTGTCATCAGCAAATGTAATGATGGTGTTGGAGTCATGCCTAGCCGTGCGGTCATGAGTGAACAGGGAGTACAGGAGGGGACTAAGAATACACCCCTGAGGGGCCCCCGTGTTGAGGATCAGCGTGGCAGATGTGTTGTTACCTACCCTTACCACCTGGGGACAACCTGTCAGGAAGTCCAGGATCCAGTTGCAGAGGGATGTGTTGAGTCCCAGGGTCCTTAGCTTAGTGATGATGATGATCTGTGAGGGCACTATGGTATTGAACGCTGAGTTGTAGTCAATTAATAGCATTCTCACGTAGGTGTTCCTTTTGTCCAGGTGGGAAAGGGCAGTGTGGAGATTAAATAGAGATCGCGTCATCTGTGGATCTGTTGTGGCGGTATGAAAATTGGAGTGGGTCTAGGGTTTCTGGGATAATGGTGTTGATGTGACCATGACCAGCCTTTCCAAGCTACAGACGTGAGTGCTACGGGTCGGTAGTCATTTAGGCAGGTTACCTGAGTGTTCTTTGGCAAAGGGACTATGGTTGTCTGCTTGAAACATGTTGGTATTACAGACTCAGTCAGGGACAGGTGGAAAATGTCAGTGAAGGCACTTGCCAGTTGGTCAGTGCATGCTCGGAATACATGTCCTGGTAATGTGAATGTACACGTCCTGGCCTTGTGAATGATGAGAGCGTAGCTGATGTGATGTACAGTCATCCGGAACAGCTGATGCTTTCATGCATGCTTCAGTGTTGCTATTCTCGAAGCAAGCATAGAAGTAATTTAGCTTGTCAGGTAGGCTCGTGTCACTGGGCAGCTCGTGGCTGTGCTTCCCTTTGTAGTCTGTAATAGTTTGCAAGCCCTGCCACATTCTATGAAAGTCGGGGCCAGTGTAGTACAATTCGATCTTAGTCCTGTATTGATGCTTTGCCTGTTTAATGGTTCGTCGGAGGGCATAACGGGATTTCTTATAAGTGCCCGGGTTAGACTCCCGCTCCTTCAAAGCGGCAGCTCTACTCTTTAGCTTAGTCCGGATGTTGCCTGTAATCCATGGCTTCTGGTTGGGGCATGTATGTACGTACGGTCACAACATCATCAATGCACTTATTGATGAAGCCAGTGACTGATGTGGTGTACTCCTCAATGCCATTGGAAGAATCTCGGAACATATACTTGTCTGTGCTAGCAAAACAGTCCTACATCATCTTACCACATCCTTATTGACCGAGTCACTGGTGCTTCCTGCTTTAGTTTTTGCATTCAAGTCCCCGGCCACTAGCTAGCGCCACTTTCTGGATGAGCGTTTTCCTGTTTGCTTATGGCCGTATACAGCTCATTGAGTGCGGACTTAGTGCCAGCATCGGTTTGTGGTGGTAAATAGACAGCTAAGAAAAATATAGATAAACTCTCTTGGTAACGGGTTTTAGTAGTTATTGAGATATTACGGGGTTTAGTAGTTATTGAGATATTACAGGGTTTTAGTAGTTATTGAGATATTACAGGGTTTTAGTAGTTATTGAGATATTACAGGGTTTTAGTAGTTATTGAGATATTACAGGGTTTTAGTAGTTATTGAGATATTACAGGGTTTTAGTAGTTATTGAGATATTACAGGGTTTAGTAGTTATTGAGATATTACAGGGTTTTAGTAGTTATTGAGATATTACAGGGTTTAGTAGTTATTGAGATATTACAGGGTTTTAGTAGTTATTGAGATATTACAGGGTTTTAGTAGTTATTGAGATATTACAGGTAAGGGTTTTAGTAGTTATTGAGATATTACAGGGTTTTAGTAGTTATTGAGATATTACAGGGTTTTAGTAGTTATTGTGATATTACAGGGTTTTAGTAGTTTTTGAGATATTACAGGCAAGTGTTTCAGTAGTTATTACCTGATGAGGTCTGGGTTTCCATCCAGTTTCCCTCGGTGTTCCAGCCCTCTGGTCCAGGCAAAGATACTGGCGATGGGGTTGGTGCTGGTGGGTCGGCCCTACAGGACGAGAGAGGACAGTGCCCTGTTTTTATCTGCCGCTAACATGCATCCTTCGTCCTGTCATGACTGTCCTGTGAGGATCCGACTGGATCAGATCGGCAATGGGGGGGGCTGCTGGGGGGTTGACACCTCACGCCCAATTGTAAATTAAAGGAGAGAACATCCCTCTCCAAATTCACACAGGAATGTTCAACACAGAGACTTTTCCCACTGAAACTTTAACAAAGAATGTGGAGAATGGTCAGAGGCGAGCTATAGAAAACTAATGTGATATGGGTTGTTATTTTGTGAAGTCATAAAAAATACTGTAACTTCAAAAGTATATACACTTCATTTACGAAATCTCCATCCTTTACATTGTGAACAATGATGAAAGTATTTATGTTAAGATATTAATGTGATTTTAGGAGCCATAAGAGATCATTTGTCTCCTATAAACTTTGCACAGTAAGTAGCCACGCCGAGTGAGGTCAGCGAGTGTGTCAGTCTGACGGAACTGTCCCTTTTGACCAGAAAGTACATCAAATTATTGGTAATAAAATGAACATTTAGACCAGAGAGGCGTGTATTTGCAGCTCACGTCCAAAGTGGTTCGAACTCTGAATATCAACGAGGTGGAGGCGAGAAGCTCACGGATAATGACTGGTACAGCTGATTAGCTGTCCTAAGTAAAGTATCTAGAGAAGCACATTTAAGTGGGACCATTCTACTACTCTTCAAACTGTCGTATTCTACTACTCTCATCACCCTTGTGAACCATCAACAAGGCTGGCTAGCCTATCTTCAAAGAAGCAGCTTCCAGAGCGAATGGAAGGAGAATAAACTCTGTATTTGTTCAGGACGACACGACAAGTCACTGGGCAGAGAAGAGCAACAGTGGAAGAGACGGGTGAACCCTCTTGGACAATCAGAGCCTTACAAGCGTGCCGCGGAAAGGCTCAACAACCTTCCTATGAAGGACCTGGTTCCGACAGAGATCCATGGCAAACTAAGGAATTTACACATAAAAACATGAATGCTTTCTTACTCCAAATGGGTGGCGGGTCATGTGCAAAGTATATGATTACTGTGAGAGTAGTTCCTCCAATGTATCAACGGGTTAGGGTTAGGGTTACCCTAACCCCAACCCAAAGTATATGATTACTGTGAGAGTAGTTCCTCCAATGTATCAACGGGTTAGGGTTACCCTAACCTCAACCCAAAGTATATGATTACTGTGAGAGTAGTTCCTCCAATGTATCAACGGGTTAGGGTTAGGGTTACCCTAACCTCAACCCAAAGTATATGATTACTGTGAGAGTAGTTCCTCCAATGTATCAACGGGTTAGGGTTAGGGTTACCCTAACCCCAACCCAAAGTATATGATTACTGTGAGAGTAGTTCCTCCAATGTATCAACGGGTTAGGGTTAGGGTTACCCTAACCTCAACCCAAAGTATATGATTACTGTGAGAGTAGTTCCTCCAATGTATCAACGGGTTAGGGTTACCCTAACCTCAACCCAAAGTATATGATTACTGTGAGAGTAGTTCCTCCAATGTATCAACGGGTTAGGGTTAGGGTTACCCTAACCTCAACCCAAAGTATATGATTACTGTGAGAGTAGTTCCTCCAATGTATCAACGGGTTAGGGTTAGGGTTACACTAACCTCAACCCAAAGTATGTGATTACTGTGAGAGTAGTTCCTCCAGTGTATCAAAGGGTTAGGGTTACCCTAACCCAAAGTATATGATTACTGTGAGAGTAGTTCCTCCAGTGTATCAAAGGGTTAGGGTTACCCTAACCCAAAGTATATGATTACTGTGAGAGTAGTTCCTCCAGTGTATCAAAGGGTTAGGGTTAGGGTTACCCTAACCTCAACCCAAAGTATATGATTACTGTGAGAGTAGTTCCTCCAGTGTATCAAAGGGTTAGGGTTAGGGTTACCCTAACCTCAACCCAAAGTATATGATTACTGTGAGAGTAGTTCCTCCAGTGTATCTTAGGGTTAGGGTTACCCTAACCTCAACCCAAAGTATATGATTACTGTGAGAGTAGTTCCTCCAGTGTATCAAAGGGTTAGGGTTACCCTAACCTCAACCCAAAGTATATGATTACTGTGAGAGTAGTTCCTCCAATGTATCAACGGGTTAGGGTTAGGGTTACCCTAACCTCAACCCAAAGTATATGATTACTGTGAGAGTAGTTCCTCCAATGTATCAACGGGTTAGGGTTAGGGTTACCCTAACCTCAACCCAAAATATATGATTACTGTGAGAGTAGTTCCTCCAATGTATCAACGGGTTAGGGTTAGGGTTACCCTAACCTCAACCCAAAGTATATGATTACTGTGAGAGTAGTTCCTCCAATGTATCAAAGGGTTAGGGTTACCCTAACCCAAAGTATATGATTACTGTGAGAGTAGTTCCTCCAGTGTATCTTAGGGTTAGGGTTACCCTAACCTCAACCCAAAGTATATGATTACTGTGAGAGTAGTTCCTCCAGTGTATCAAAGGGTTAGGGTTAGGGTTACCCTAACCTCAACCCAAAGTATATGATTACTGTGAGAGTAGTTCCTCCAATGTATCAACGGGTTAGGGTTAGGGTTACACTAACCTCAACCCAAAGTATATGATTACTGTGAGAGTAGTTCCTCCAGTGTATCAAAGGGTTAGGGTTAGGGTTACCCTAACCTCAACCCAAAGTATATGATTACTGTGAGAGTAGTTCCTCCAGTGTATCAACGGGTTAGGGTTAGGGTTACCCTAACCTCAACCCAAAGTATATGATTACTGTGAGAGTAGTTCCTCCAATGTATCAACGGGTTAGGGTTAGGGTTACCCTAACCTCAACCCAAAGTATATGATTACTGTGAGAGTAGTTCCTCCAGTGTATCAAAGGGTTAGGGTTAGGGTTACCCTAACCTCAACCCAAAGTATATGATTACTGTGAGAGTAGTTCCTCCAGTGTATCTTAGGGTTAGGGTTACCCTAACCTCAACCCAAAGTATATGATTACTGTGAGAGTAGTTCCTCCAGTGTATCAAAGGGTTAGGGTTACCCTAACCTCAACCCAAAGTATATGATTACTGTGAGAGTAGTTCCTCCAGTGTATCTTAGGGTTAGGGTTACCCTAACCTCAACCTAAAGTATATGATTACTGTGAGAGTAGTTCCTCCAGTGTATCTTAGGGTTAGGGTTACCCTAACCTCAACCCAAAGTATATGATTACTGTGAGAGTAGTTCCTCCAGTGTATCTTAGGGTTAGGGTTACCCTAACCTCAACCCAAAGTATATGATTACTGTGAGAGTAGTTCCTCCAATGTATCAACGATAAGTGTCTCTCTCTCTCTCTCTCTCTCCATCTCCTTTGTAACAAGTTGTGTCAGTACGCTAGGGACCTGTTCCTAATGTATTAAGTGTGTGTGTTTATCCTGTGTTATCATTTAGTTAGCTAGTAAATCAATTATTAAACCCATTTGTGTAGTACTGAATCATAAGTAAGGCTGGGTTTTTTGCAGATGCAGGTTACGACTGTTCAGAATGATGATATGACACGAGGTTATGATTAATACGTTGGTTTATGATAGGTAAACCCTTTAGATTTTAATTCGGGAGATGGTCTTTAAATGAACTCTTTAAACAACCGCTTTCATGGTGCCTCAAATTCCTAATGAGTTCATTGTTACATGTTTAATTTATTCAGGTAACAATTAAACATAGTTGATTAGATAAATAACTGTCAATAGAATAATGAAAGTAAAGTCACGACAATCCTGATCCTGCCCATTTTACAATAGAATAATATAATATAATAATATATATCAGAATATATACAGCACCAGTCAAGTCAAGTTTGTACCAGTCAAAAGTTTGGACATCGACCCATTCAAGGCCTTTTCTTTATGCTGACTGTTCTACATTGTAGAATAATAGTGAAGACATCAAAACTATGAAATAACACATGGAATCATGTAGTGACCAGAAAAGTGATAAAGAAATCAAAATATATTTTGTATTTCAGATTCTTCAAAGTAGTCAACCTGTGCCTTATGTGTTATTTCATAGTGTTGATGTCTTCACTATTATTCTACAATGTAGAAAATAGTACAAATAAAGAAAAACCCTTGAATGAGTAGGTGTTCTAGAACCCTGGAATGAGTAGGTGTTCTAGAACCCTGGAATGAGGAGGTGTTCTAGAACCCTGGAATGAGGAGGTGTGTCCAAACTTTTGACTGGTATTGTATATATTCTTTTATCATCTAAAAATGTGGGTACAATCAGAATGAGGACAAGATCAGGACAAACAATTCATGTTAGAACCAGGTATTAACATGCCTAGTGAAATGGTTCTGGTGGCTCTACCATACAGGAGGATAGTTTTAACAGTGACAT
Organism: Oncorhynchus mykiss; assembly: GCF_013265735.2. Taxonomy (NCBI): domain Eukaryota; kingdom Metazoa; phylum Chordata; class Actinopteri; order Salmoniformes; family Salmonidae; genus Oncorhynchus; species Oncorhynchus mykiss. The sequence continues at coordinate 102,185 of NC_048590.1, read as the reverse complement.
GGTGGTCTACCATACAGGAGAATAGTTTTAACAGTGACATGGTGGTCTACCCTACAGGAGGATAGTTTTAACAGTGACATGGTGGTCTACCATACAGGAGGATAGTTTTAACAGTGACATGGTGGTCTACCATACAGGAGGATAGTTTTAACAGTGACATGGTGGTCTACCATACAGGAGGATAGTTTTAACAGTGACATGGTGGTCTACCCTACAGAAGGATAGTTTTAACAGTGACATGGTGGTCTACCATACAGGAGGATAGTTTTAACAGTGACATGGTGGTCTACCATACAGGAGGATAGTTTTAACAGTGACATGGTGGTCTACCATACAGGAGGATAGTTTTAACAGTGACATGGTGGTCTACCCTACAGGAGGATAGTTTTAACAGTGACATGGTGGTCTACCATACAGGAGGATAGTTTTAACAGTGACATGGTGGTCTACCCTACAGGAGGATAGTTTTAACAGTGACATGGTGGTCTACCATACAGGATGATAGTGTTAACAGTGACATGGTGGTCTACCCTACAGGAGGATACTTTTAACAGTGACATGGTGGTCTACCATACAGGAGGATAGTTTTAACAGTGACATGGTGGTCTACCATACAGGAGGATAGCTTTAACAGTGACATGGTGGTCTACCATACAGGAGGATAGTTTTAACAGTGACATGGTGGTCTACCCTACAGGAGGATACTTTTAACAGTGACATGGTGGTCTACCATACAGGAGGATAGTTTTAACAGTGACATGGTGGTCTACCCTACAGGAGGATAGTTTTAACAGTGACATGGTGGTCTACCCTACAGGAGGATACTTTTAACAGTGACATGGTGGTCTACCATACAGGAGGATAGTTTTAACAGTGACATGGTGGTCTACCTTACAGGAGGATAGTTTTAACAGTGACATGGTGGTCTACCATACAGGAGGATAGTTTTAACAGTGACATGGTGGTCTACCCTACAGAAGGATAGTTTTAACAGTGACATGGTGGTCTACCATACAGGAGGATAGTTTTAACAGTGACATGGTGGTCTACCATACAGGAGGATAGTTTTAACAGTGACATGGTGGTCTACCCTACAGAAGGATAGTTTTAACAGTGACATGGTGGTCTACCATACAGGAGGATAGTTTTAACAGTGACATGGTGGTCTACCATACAGGAGGATAGTTTTAACAGTGACATGGTGGTCTACCATACAGGAGGATAGTTTTAACAGTGACATGGTGGTCTACCCTACAGGAGGATAGTTTTAACAGTGACATGGTGGTCTACCATACAGGAGGATAGTTTTAACAGTGACATGGTGGTCTACCCTACAGGAGGATAGTTTTAACAGTGACATGGTGGTCTACCATACAGGATGATAGTGTTAACAGTGACATGGTGGTCTACCCTACAGGAGGATACTTTTAACAGTGACATGGTGGTCTACCATACAGGAGGATAGTTTTAACAGTGACATGGTGGTCTACCATACAGGAGGATAGCTTTAACAGTGACATGGTGGTCTACCATACAGGAGGATAGTTTTAACAGTGACATGGTGGTCTACCCTACAGGAGGATACTTTTAACAGTGACATGGTGGTCTACCATACAGGAGGATAGTTTTAACAGTGACATGGTGGTCTACCTTACAGGAGGATAGTTTTAACAGTGACATGGTGGTCTACCATACAGGAGGATAGTTTTAACAGTGACATGGTGGTCTACCCTACAGGAGGATAGTTTTAACAGTGACATGGTGGTCTACCATACAGGAGGATAGTTTTAACAGTGACATGGTGGTCTACCATACAGGAGGATAGTTTTAACAGTGACATGGTGGTCTACCCTACAGGAGGATAGTTTTAACAGTGACATGGTGGTCTACCATACAGGAGGATAGTTTTAACAGTGACATGGTGGTCTACCATACAGGAGGATAGTTTTAACAGTGACATGGTGGTCTACCATACAGGAGGATAGTTTTAACAGTGACATGGTGGTCTACCATACAGGAGGATAGTTTTAACAGTGACATGGTGGTCTACCCTACAGGAGGATAGTTTTAACAGTGACATGGTGGTCTACCCTACAGGAGGATAGTTTTAACAGTGACATGGTGGTCTACCATACAGGAGGATAGTTTTAACAGTGACATGGTGGTCTACCATACAGGAGGATAGTTTTAACAGTGACATGGTAGTCTACCATACAGGAGGATAGTTTTAACAGTGACATGGTGGTCTACCATACAGGAGGATAGTTTTAACAGTGACATGGTGGTCTACCATACAGGAGGATAGTTTTAACAGTGACATGGTGGTCTACCCTACAGGAGGATAGTTTTAACAGTGACATGGTGGTCTACCCTACAAGAGGAGAGGATATTTGTAACAGTTACTGTCTATGCAACAGCAGCAGCATTAGCAATTAGACTGAATTTCCCACCAGCGTGGAAAGGTCCTAATGCTCAGTTGCTGGTTACCATGGCGTGAGTCAGGGATAGAATTAGGGTTAGAGGTTCCTTACCCTCTGGTGTTGGCGGTAGTGCCGTGTCACAGTGCCGTGGGCTGCCTCTGCCTCAATGGTCTTCCCATCAGGACACACCAACACTGACGTCATTAGACCCAGGGAGCCAAAACCTATGCAACAACAACAAGAGGGTGTCTATGAGGACTGGCCACCCTTCATAGCCTGGTTCCTCTCTAGGTTCTGGCCTTTCTAGGAAGTTTTTCCTTGCCACCTGCATTGCTTGGGGTTTTAGGCTGGGTTTGTAACATCAGCTGATGTAAGAAGGGCTTTATAAATACATTTGATTTGATTTGATATACTATTACAGGCACCCGACCAGGCCCAGATCCCGGTGATTAGCTGGAAAAGGAAATGGAGGTTTTGCGGAAAGAGATCAGGGTGCCTTGTGAGGATCAGGCGACGAGTATCTAATCTGCCCTTGCCTTCCATCCTGCTAGCTAACGTTCAATCGCTGGGATATACACTAACAAACTGAAAACACGTACATCTTACCTACAGGACATTTATAACTGTAATATCTTATGTTTCATCGAGTCGTGGCTGAACGACGATATTAAGAACATACAACTGGCGGGTTATACACTATCGTCAGGACAGAACAGCAGCCTCTGGTAAGACATTTGTAATTTGTAAACAATAGCTGGTGCACAATATCTAAGGAAGTCTCAAGGTTTTGCTCGCCTGAGGTAGAGTATCTCATGCATGATAAACTGTAGACCGCACTATCTACCTCTAGAGTTTTCATCTGTATTTTTCGTAGCTGTTTACATACCACCACAGCCCGAGGCTGGCACTAAAACCACACTAAATGAGCTGTATTCCACCAAAAGCAAACAGAAAAGCGCTCATCCAGAGGCGGCGCTCCTAGTGGCCGGGGACTTTAATGCAGGGAAAATTAATTCCGTTTCCCTAATTTCTATCAGCATGTTAAATGTGCAACCAGAGGGAAAAAAATTCTAGACCACCTTTACTCCACACACAGAGCCACGTACAAAGCTCTCCCTCGCCCTCCATTTGGAAAATATGACCATAACTCTATCCTCCTGAATCCTGCTTACAAGCAAAAATTAAAGCAGGAAGCACCAGTAACTTGGTGTATAAAAAAGTGGTCAGATGAAGCAGATGCTAAGCTACAGGACTGTTTTGCTAGTACAGACAGGAATATGTTACGGGATTCTTCCGGTGACATTGAGGAATACACCACATCAGTCACTGGCTTTATCAATAAGTGCATCGAGGACGTCGTCCCCACAGTGACTGTACATACTCCGAGCATGCACTGACCAACTGGCAAGTGTCTTCACTGACATTTTCAACCTCTCCCTGTCTGAGTCTGTAATACCAACAAGTTTCAAGCAGACTACCATAGTCCCTGTGCCCAAGAACACCAAGGTAACCTGCCTAAATGACTACTGACCCGTAGCACTCACGTCTGTAGCCATGAAATTCTTTAAAAGGCCCTTTGGGCATCGGTGTAAAAATACGTTAAAGTACGACTTATGTAGTTTTTTGTGGTATCTGTACATTACTTTACTATTTATATTTTGGCAACTTTTACTTCACTACATTCGTAAAGAAAATAATGTACTTTTTACTCCATACATTTTCCTTGACACCCAAAAGAACATCCCCTGGTCATCCCTACTGCCACTGGTGTGGCAGACTCACTAAACACAAATGCCTTGTTTGTAAATCATGTCTGAGTGATGGAGTGTGCCCCTGGCTATCCGTCAATAAAAGTACAAAAAATACAATTGTGCCGTCTGGTTTGCTTAATATAAGGAATTTGAAATAGTTTATATTTTTACTTTTACTTTTGACACTTAAGTACATTGTTCCCCTGGCTATCCGTCAATAAAAAAATAAACTACAATTGTGTCGTCTGGTTTAATATAAGGAATTTGAAATGATTTATACTTTTAAGTGTCATTAATATTTATAACATGTTTTTATCTGGACACTTTCTGTTTAACTGGAATTGTTCCTTGATGTAGGCTACTACCACTTTTAGTCTTCATCTTTACTACACTACTGTGAAGAATGTTGAATGGGTGAAGACAAAGGAGAGCTCTCCAGTAGGTACCAAAACATTCAAAGGCCCTTTTCTCAAAAGTGAGTTTACAAGTTAATCAACATTCAAAGCAGATGAAGTGTATGAAATACCATTTTGTAGCTCTGAGTATCTACTTTTATCCAATGTAAAAATAAAAAATAAATTAAAAATCAAATTTTGCTACATAAGACCGATTTGAGCTGGTCAGTCACATTTAAACTTTTAATTTTTAATTTCTTTTTTTATATCTCAAAAAAACATAATTCCACTTTGACAATATGGGGTATTGTGTGTAGGCCAGTGATACAAAATCGAAATTGTATTAATTTTAAATTCAGGCTGTAACTCTACAAAATGTGTAAAAAGTCAAGGGGTGTGAACACTTTCTGAAGGAACTGTACATCCAGACTTTCTGATGTGATTATACTTTAAGAGGACTCCTGCTAGCTACAAGGTGGACCTTTCTCAGCAATAAAAACATGAAACCCTTAGAAGTTAAGAGAAAATATGAGATTATATTGGACGATGATTGGAACATATGTATGTACAGTTAGACTGTGGTTTCACCTTGAGCCAGTATGTCAGACTGAACGTTTTCATAATAATAATAACTATATTACTGTATGTATAAACAGTATATTATATATTAGTGTTGGTCTCACATTGGGACAGTATGTCAGACTGAACAATTCCATTATGGTTTTATTATCATTATATATTATTACTGTATGTACAGTACCTGTCAAAAGTTTGCACACACCTACTCATTCAAGGGTTTTTCTTTATTTGTAAAATATTAGTGAAGACATTAAAACTGTGAAATAAAACATATGGAATCATGTAGTAACCAAAAAAGTGTTAAACAAATCAAAATAGATTTTAGATTCTTCAAAGTATCCACCCTTTGCCTCGATGACAGCTCTTGCACTCTTGGCATTGTCTGAAACGGCATCATGAGGAATGCTTTTCCAAGGAGTTCCCACATATGCTGAGCACTTGTTGGCTGCTTTTCCATCACTCTGCGGTCCAACTTATCCCAAACCATCTCAACTGGGTTGAGGTCAGATGATTGTGGAGGCCAGATCATCTGATGCAGCACTCCAATACTCTCCTTGGTCAAATAACCCTTACACAGTGTGGAGCTGTGTTGGGTCACTGTCCTGTTAAAAAACAAATGATAGTCCCACTAAGCACAAACAAGATGGGATGGCGTATTGCTGCAGAATGCTGTGGTAGTCATGCTGGTTAAGTGTGCCTTGAATTTTAAATAAATCACTGACAGTGTCACAAGCAAAGCACCATCACACCTCCTTCTCCATGCTTCACGTGTGAACCACACATGTGGAGATCCTACGTTCACCTACTCTGCGTCTCACAAACACACGGCGGTTGGAACCAAAAATCTCAAATTTAGACTCATGAGACCAAAGGACAGATTTCCACCGGTCTAATGTCCAAATCTGTCCAATGTCCATTGCTCATGTTTCTTGGCCCAAGCAAGTCTCTTATTGGTGTCCTTTAGTAGTGATTTAATTGCAGCAATTGCAGCAATGACCATGAAGGCCTGATTCAAGCAGTCTCCTCTGAACAGTTGATGTTGAGATGTGTCTGTTACTTGAACTCTGTGAAGCATTTATGAACCTGTCCTCTGCAGCAGAGGTAACTTTGGGTCTTCCATACCTGTGGCGGTCCTCATGAGAGCCAGTTTCATCATAGCGCTTGATGGTTTTGAGAATGCCAAGAGTTTGCAAAGCTGTCGTCAAGTCAAAAGTTGGCTACTTTAAAGAATTTTAAATATAAAATATATTTAGATTTATTTAACACTTTTTTGGTTACTACATGATTTCATATGTGTTATTTTATAGTTTTTATGTCTTCACTATTATTTTACAATGTAGAAAATCGTAAAAATCAAGAAAAACCATTGAATGAGTAGGCGTCCAAACTTTTGACTGGTACTGTATATACAGTATATTATATATTAGTGTTGGTCTCACCTTGAGCCAATATGTCAGACTGAACGTCTCCATCGTAGTTCTTGCAGGCCCAGACGAAGGCTCCGGAGGACTTGAGGACTTGTGCCACCATGTCATCAATGAGGCGGTGCTCGTACCAGATCTTCAGCCTGTCAAACTCTGGCTTGTAGTTCCTGTAGAGAACACAGGGGAGCTTTTAAAGCAGGCCTAGATTAACTGTTAACACTGGGGAAGAATCAGCAAGGAATGATACTGTCTACCTTGGCAAGCCACTTTGGCATGTCAATAACTTTATATGGTTTTTATGTGATCTTTTTTTATGGTGAATAGACTGTGGCCTCTATTCAATCCGTATCATGGAATTTCAGCATGGTAAAGAATGATAAGAAAATGGCGCCAGAGGGGATGGCTACCGTTTTACAGGCTCCTAACCAATTGTGCTATTTTGTGTGTTTTTTCGCATTGTTTGTAACTTATTTTGTACATAATGCTGATGCTACCGTCTCTTATGGCCGAAAAGAGCTTTACTCACCTCAAACTGGATGAAGATTTTTTTTATTTAATGAGTATGACGTGAATGACATAATGTTGCTCCCAGACAAGGCCAAAATCCCTTTTATTCACACGAAGAAAGGAAGGAAATAACATGGGTGCAGATCAGGGTGCCTTGTGAGAATTCGTCGGCTACTGGGTAACCCGCCTCTACCATCCGTTCTATTGGCCATCGTGCAATCACTGGAGAATAAATTGGATGAGCTCTGTTCGAGACTAATGGGACACTAACATTGTTATATCTTATGTTTCACTGAATCATGGCTGAACGACGACAACGATAATATAAAGTTGGCTGGGTTTTCCGTACATCGGCAGGACAGAACAGCTATGTCAGGTAAGACAAGGGGTGGTTGTGTGTCTATTTGTCAATAACAGCTGGTGCGCGATGTCTAACATTAAGGTAGCCTCGAGGTATTTCTCACCTAAGGTAGAGTACCTAATGATAAGCTGTAGACCACACTATCTACCAAGAGAGTTTTCATCTATATTTTTCGCAGTTGTCTATTTACCACCACAAACCGATGATGGCACTAAGACTGCACTCAACGAGCTGTAAGGCCATAAGCAAACAAGAAAATGCTCATCCAGAAGCCGCGCTCCTAGTGGCCGGTGACTTTAATGCAGGCAAACTTAAATCCGTTTACCTAATTTCTACCAGCATGTCACATGTTTAACCAGAGGGAAAAAAACTCTACACCACCTTTACTCCACACACAGAGACATGTACAAAGCTCTCCCTAACGCTCCATTTGGCAAATCTGACCATAATTCTATCCCCCTAATTCCTGCTTACAAGCAAAAGCTAAAGCAGGAAGTACCAGTGACTTGCTCAATACGGAAGTGCTCAGATGAAGGGGATGCTACGTTACAGGACTGTTTTGCAAGCACAGACTGGAATATGTTCCATGATTCATCCAATGGCATTTAGCAGTATACCAAATCAGTCACCAGCTTCATCAACAAGTGCATCGACGACGTCATACGTCCATATCCCAACCAGAAGCCATGGATTAGAGGCAACATCCGCACCGAGCTAAAGGCTAGAGCTGCCGCATTCAAGGAGCGGGACACTAATCTGAATGCTTATAAGAAATCCCACTATGCCCTCAGACGAACCATCAAACAGGCAAAGTGTCAATACAGGACTAAGATTGAATCCTACTCCACCAGCTCTGATGCTCGTCGGTTGTGGCAGGGCTTGCAAGCTATTACAGACTACAAAGAGAAACCCAGCCGCGAGCTGCCAAGTGACGCCTTCCAGATGGGCTAAATGCTTTTCATGCTCGCTTCGAGGCAAGCAACACTGAAGCATGCATGAGAGCATAAGCTGTTTCAGATGACTGTGTGATTAGCCGACGTGAGCAAAACCTTTAAAACAGGTCAACATTCACAAGGTAGCGGGGTCAGAGGGATTACCAGGACGTGTACTCAGAGTATGTGTGGACTAACTGGCAAGTGTCTTCACTGACATTTCCAACCTCTCCCTGACCAAGTCTGTAGTACCTACATGTTTCAATCAGACCACCATAGTCCCTGTGACCAAGAAAGCAAAGGTAACCTGCTTAAATGACTACTGCTGCTCTGTAGCATTCATGTCGGTAGCCATGAAGTACTTTGAAAGGCTGGTCATGGCTAACATCACCTCCATCATCCCGGAAACGCTAGACCCACTCCAATTCGCATATCGCCCCAACAGATGATGCAATCTCAATCGCACTCAACACTGCCCTTTACCACCTGGACACAAGGAACACCTATGTGAGAATGCTGTTCATTGACTAAAGCTCAACGATCAACACCATAGTGCCCACAAAGCTCACCAATAAGCTAAGGACCCTGGGACTAAACACCTCCCTCTGCAACTGGATCCTGGACTTCCCGATGGGCCACCCCCAGGTGGTAAGGGTAGGCAACAACACATCTGCCACGTCGATCCTCAACACAGTGGCCCCTCAGGGGTGCCTGCTTAGTCCCCTCCTTAGTCCCGTTCACAAACGACTGTGTGGCAAGCACGACTCCATCACCATCATTAAGTTTGCTGATGACACCAAGGTGGTAGGCCTGATCACCGACAACAATGAGACAGTCGGTCAGAGGCCGTCAGAGACCTGGCTGTGTGGTGCCAAGACAAAAACCTCTCCCTCAACGTGATCAAGACAAAGGAGATGATCGTGGACTACAGGAAAAGGAGGACCCAGCACACCCCCATTCACATCGACGGGGCTGTAGTGGAACAGGTTGAGAGCTTCAAGTTCCTTGGCGTCCACATCACCAACAAACTATCATGGTCCAAACACTCAAAGACAGTCGTGAAGAGGGCACGACAATGCCTTTTCCCCCTCAGGGGCTTGAAAAGATTTGGCATGGGTCTCCAGATCTTCAAAAAGTTCAGCTGCACCATCGAGAGCATCCTGACCAGTTGCATCACTACCTGGTATGGCATCATTACCTGGTATGGCATCACTACCTGGTATGGCAACTGCTCGACATCCGACCATAAGGTGCTACGAGGGTAGTGCGTCCGGCCCAGTACATCACTGGGGCCAAGCTTCGTGCTATCCAGGACCTCCATATTAGGCCTTGTCAGGCGAAGGCCCAAAAATGTGTCAAAGACTACAGTAACCCAGTCATAGACTGTTCTCTCTGCTACCGCACTGTCATGGTCCACCTGTCACCAGAGGGCGTTAGAGACCATCCTAGAGACATTGACGACACTCAGGTGTGTCCAATTTACCCATTATGATTTCCCTGTTAAACGAAGTGATTTCTATTGTCCTTTGCAAAAGCTTGAATTATTTACCATGTGCGTTCGTTTCCTGGGTGAGTTTTTGAGACTTAGTGTTTGTTGTTTTTTCAAGTATACTGTGATACTGTGGCCACCGTTTCTCAGTAAAGTATTATGTTTATCCTGAACCACTGATTCCTCGTCTGGACTCTTCTCTGCACCTGTCTCCAACCTTGTTACAGCTGTAATCGCAGCAAAAGGTGGCGCTACAAAGTATTAACTTAAGGGGGCTGAATAATTTTGCACGCCCAATTTTTCAGTTTTTGATTTTTAAAAAAAGTTTGAAATATCCAATAAATGTCGTTCCACTTCATGATTGTGTCCCACTTGTTGTTGATTCTTCACAAAAAAATACAGTTTTATATCTTTATGTTTGAAGCCTGAAATGTGGCAAAAGGTCGCAAAGTTCAAGGGGGCCGAATACTTTCGCAAGGCACTGTATGTCTGTACGCTACTCGTGTTTCTTGTTTTGTTCCATGTTCTATTAAATTCACTCTCTGTACTTGCTTCCTGATTATTAGCATACACGTTACACAGCCACCATCCTGCAGCTCCATATTTGTAGCCTAGTGGTTAGAGCGGTAACCGGAAGGTTGCAAGTTCAAATCCCCAAGCTGACAATGAGGGCTAATATTTATTTTTTATTTTACCTTTATTTTACCTAGGCAAGTCAGTTAAGAACAAATTCTTATTTTCAATGACGGCCTAGGAACAGTGGGTTGACTGTTCCTGTTTAGAGGCAGAACGACAGTTTTGTACCTTGTACCTTAAAAAATAAATATTAGCCTTCATTGCCGAGCTGCGACGAGTCTTCAACCACCCATTCAGCGGACAAGAAGCAGCCAGCTTACTGTTCAACATCTGCAAAAGGGCCAGACTAGTGGCTGAATTCGCCATTGAGTTCCACACCCTCGCTGCCGAGAGTGGGTGGAATACGGAGGCCCTGGTCATCGCTTTCCACCAGGGTTTGTCTAACTCCATCAAGGATGAACTGGCCTCTCGGGAACTGGAAGAGGACCTTGAGTCCCTGATAATTCTGGCAATCAGAATCGACAACTGCCTCAACAGCGCCTTTTTGACACCACCCCATTATCCTGGTTTCCTGAGTACCCCAAGCTCCCCGAACCCATTATTGAGCAGCCAATTCAGCTGGGACGCACATGTCTGAGCCCACAGGTGCATGTGCGAAGGCTTCTGCCTCTACTGCGGAGGTCTCGATTTCGATTTCAGCCTATCGCCCGGGATCCAAGAATCAGAAAGCAGACACCCTGTCCCGCCAACAAGATGTCCCTAACGAGGAGAGGGACTCCGAGCCCATCATCCCCAGCTCGCACATTGTGGCCGCTGTGATATGGAGTATTGAGACCACGATCCGACAAGCCCAGACCCGAGAACCTGACCCTGGTGGGGAACCCATTAACAGACTCTACGTTCTGCAATCAGCCCGTTCTCGAGTACTATACAATGGGGACACTCCTCTAAATTACCTGGGCATCCAGGGGTTAATCGGACTCTGGAGTTCCTGAGGCAGAAATTCTGGTGGCTCAACATGATTGAGGTGAGATCCTTTGTTGTGCCCTGTTCCACCTGTGCCCAAAGCAAGTCCTTACGCCAGCAACCGGCTGGGTTGCTACAACCTCTGCCCATTCCCAGCGAGCCCTGGTCCCACCTGTCTGTAGACTTTATCAGAGGGTTACCTCCATCCCAAGGGCTTACCACTACCCTGGTGGTCGTTGATCGGTTCTCCAAGGCAGCCCATTTCATTGCCTTAGACAAGCGAAGAAGACCGCTGATCTCATGATTAGACATCTCTTTCAACTACACCTGTCGGATTCAACGCATGTGACAACTACAATTTCTTTGATGATTTTGTTTGAAATTTAAAGGCAATGTTCCCGCGTTAGCAGAGACTGCATTCACGGTAAACACTGCAGATGTCGTCTCAATAGGAAATGACCTTTACATTTCCAGTGCTCTATCAGGCGATAAAGATTGAATAGTTGTTCTTCTAGTTAGGTATAATATGGTGAATAGACTTTATATATGGTTATAAATATGGTGAATAGACTATATCTAGTTAATTATAGATATGGTGAATAGACTAGATCTAGTTAATTATAAATATGGTGAATAGACTATATCTAGTTAATTATAAATATGGTGAATAGACTATATCTAGTTAATTATAGATATGGTGAATAGACTATATCTAGTTAATTATAAATATGGTGAATAGACTATATCTAGTTAATTATAGATATGGTGAATAGACTATATCTAGTTATAAATATGGTGAATAGACTATATCTAGTATAAATATGGTGAATAGACTATATCTAGTTATAAATATGGTGAATAGACTATATCTAGTTAATTATAAATATGGTGAATAGACTATATCTAGTTAATTATAAATATGGTGAATAGACTATATATATGTTTATAAATATGGTGAATAGACTATATCTAATTAATTATAAATATGGTGAATAGACTATATCTAGTATAAATATGGTGAATAGACTATATCTAGTATAAATATGGTGAATAGACTATATCTAGTTAATTATAAATATGGTGAATAGACTATATCTAGTTAATTATAAATATGGTGAATAGACTATATCTAGTATAAATATGGTGAATAGACTATATCTAGTTATAAATATGGTGAATAGACTATATATATGTTTATAAATATGGTGAATAGACTATATCTAGTTATAAATATGGTGAATAGACTATATCTAGTTATAAATATGGTGAATAGACTATATCTAGTATAAATATGGTGAATAGACTATATCTAGTTATAAATATGGTGAATAGACTATATATATGTTTATAAATATGGTGAATAGACTATATATATAGTTATAAATATGGTGAATAGACTATATCTAGTTATAAATATGGTGAATAGACTATATATATATGTTTATAAATATGGTGAATAGACTATATCTAGTATAAATATGGTGAATAGACTAGATCTAGTTATAAATATGGTGAATAGACTATATCTAGTATAAATATGGTGAATAGACTAGATCTAGTATAAATATGGTGAATAGACTATATCTAGTTATAAATATGGTGAATAGACTATATATATAGTTATAAATATGGTGAATAGACTATATCTAGTATAAATATGGTGAATAGACTAGATCTAGTTATAAATATGGTGAATAGACTATATCTAGTTATAAATATGGTGAATAGACTATATATATATGTTTATAAATATGGTGAATAGACTATATCTAGTTATAAATATGGTGAATAGACTATATATATATGTTTATAAATATGGTGAATAGACTATATCTAGTATAAATATGGTGAATAGACTAGATCTAGTTATAAATATGGTGAATAGACTATATATATATGTTTATAAATATGGTGAATAGACTATATCTAGTTATAAATATGGTGAATAGACTATATATATATGTTTATAAATATGGTGAATAGACTATATATATAGTTATAAATATGGTGAATAGACTATATCTAGTATAAATATGGTGAATAGACTATATCTAGTTAGTTATAAATATGGTGAATAGACTATATATATAGTTATAAATATGGTGAATAGACTATATCTAGTTATAAATATGGTGAATAGACTATATATATATGTTTATAAATATGGTGAATAGACTATATCTAGTTATAAATATGGTGAATAGACTATATCTAGTTATAAATATGGTGAATAGACTATATATAGTATAAATATGGTGAATAGACTATATCTAGTATAAATATGGTGAATAGACTATATATATATGTTTATAAATATGGTGAATAGACTATATATATAGTTATAAATATGGTGAATAGACTATATCTAGTATAAATATGGTGAATAGACTATATCTAGTTAGTTATAAATATGGTGAATAGACTATATATATAGTTATAAATATGGTGAATAGACTATATCTAGTTATAAATATGGTGAATAGACTATATATATATGTTTATAAATATGGTGAATAGACTATATCTAGTTATAAATATGGTGAATAGACTATATATATATGTTTATAAATATGGTGAATAGACTATATATATAGTTATAAATATGGTGAATAGACTATATCTAGTTATACATATGGTGAATAGACTATATCTAGTTATAAATATGGTGAATAGACTATATCTAGTATAAATATGGTGAATAGACTATATATCTAGTTATAAATATGGTGAATAGACTATATATCTAGTATAAATATGGTGAATAGACTATATCTAGTTATAAATATGGTGAATAGACTATATCTAGTATAAATATGGTGAATAGACTAGATCTAGTTATAAATATGGTGAATAGACTATATATATAGTTATAAATATGGTGAATAGACTATATCTAGTTATAAATATGGTGAATAGACTATATCTAGTTATAAATATGGTGAATAGACTATATCTAGTTATAAATATGGTGAATAGACTATATCTAGTTATAAATATGGTGAATAGACTATATATAGTTATAAATATGGTGAATAGACTATATCTAGTTATAAATATGGTGAATAGACTATATCTAGTTATAAATATGGTGAATAGACTATATCTAGTTATAAATATGGTGAATAGACTATATCTAGTTATAAATATGGTGAATAGACTAGATCTAGTTATAAATATGGTGAATAGACTATATATATAGTTATAAATATGGTGAATAGACTATATCTAGTTATAAATATGGTGAATAGACTATATATAGTTATAAATATGGTGAATAGACTATATATCTAGTTATAAATATGGTGAATAGACTATATATATAGTTATAAATATGGTGAATAGACTATATCTAGTATAAATATGGTGAATAGACTATATCTAGTTATAAATATGGTGAATAGACTATATCTAGTTATAAATATGGTGAATAGACTATATCTAGTATAAATATGGTGAATAGACTATATCTAGTTATAAATATGGTGAATAGACTATATCTAGTATAAATATGGTGAATAGACTAGATCTAGTATAAATATGGTGAATAGACTATATCTAGTATAAATATGGTGAATAGACTAGATCTAGTATAAATATGGTGAATAGACTATATATATAGTTATAAATATGGTGAATAGACTATATCTAGTTATAAATATGGTGAATAGACTATATATATGTTTATAAATATGGTGAATAGACTATATCTAGTATAAATATGGTGAATAGACTATCTAGTTAATTATAAATATGGTGAATAGACTATATATATAGTTATAAATATGGTGAATAGACTATATCTAGTTATAAATATGGTGAATAGACTATATATATGTTTATAAATATGGTGAATAGACTATATCTAGTATAAATATGGTGAATAGACTATATCTAGTTATAAATATGGTGAATAGACTATATCTAGTATAAATATGGTGAATAGACTAGATCTAGTATAAATATGGTGAATAGACTATATCTAGTTAGTTATAGATATGGTGAATAGACTATATCTAGTATAAATATGGTGAATAGACTATATCTAGTATAAATATGGTGAATAGACTATATCTAGTTAGTTATAGATATGGTGAATAGACTATATCTACAGTAGTTAGGTATAGTCTATATCTAGAATAGTATAAATGTGGAATGCAGTGCAACTCTATACAGTAGGCTGCCAGTTGCATGTCTTACTCCTCAAAGATCTCCTGGAAGATATCCTTGAAGCGTCCGTCGTAGTACTTAAGGATGGTGTTCTTAGTGCTCATGTATAGAGGCCACCTCTTATTGATGGCATACTGGAAACAGCTGTGGGCAAACCCTGTGATGGACTGGACATGACAGAAAACAGTATTAGATCAATGTGATGGACTGGACATGACAGACAGAACACTATTAGAACCCTGTGATAGACTGGACAGGACAGACAGAACACTATTAGAACCATGTGATGGACTGGACAGGACAGATAGAACACTATTAGAACCATGTGATGGACTGGACAGGACAGACAGAACACTATTAGAACCCTGTGATGGACTGGATAGGACAAACAGGCTGTACATTATCATACTGAAACATGAGGTGATGGACAGGACAGGACAAACAGGCTGTACATTATCATGCTGAAACATGAGGTGATGGACAGGACAGGACAAACAGGCTGTACATTACCATGCTGAAACATGAGGTGATGGACAGGACAGGACAAACAGGCTGTACATTATCATGCTGAAACATGAGGTGATGGACAGGACAGGACAAACAGGCTGTACATTACCATGCTGAAACATGAGGTGATGGACAGGACAGGACAAACAGGCTGTACATTACCATGCTGAAACATGAGGTGATGGACAGGACAGGACAAACAGGCTGTACATTATCATGCTGAAACATGAGGTGATGGACTGGACATGACAAACAGGCTGTACATTATCATGCTGAAACATGAGGTGATGGACAGGACAGGACAAACAGGCTGTACATTGTCATACTGAAACATGAGGTGATGGACAGGACAGGACAAACAGGCTCTACATTATCATACTGAAACATGAGGTGATGGACTGGACAGGACAAACAGGCTGTACATTATCATACTGAAACATAAGGTGATCGTGGCGGATGAATAACAAGACAATGGACCTCAGGATCTCGTATCGGTATCTCTGTGCATTCAAATTTCCATCGATAAAATGCAATTGTGTTCATTGTCCATAGCTTATGCATGCCAATACCATAACCCCACCGCCACCATGGGGCATTCTGTTCACAACATTGACATCAGCAAACCGCTGGCCCACAAAACACTACCAGTTGCCTGGTACAGTTCAAACCGGGAATCATCCCTGAAGAGCAAACTTCTCCAGCGTGCCAGTGGCCATCGAAGATGAGCATTTGCCCACTGAAGTCGGTTACGATGCCGAACTGCAGTTAGGTCAAAACCCTGGTGAGGACGACGAGCACAAGATAAGCTTCCCTGAGACGTTTCTTACAGTTTGTGCAGAAATTCTTCAGTGGTGCAAACCCACAGTTTCATCAGCTGTCCGTCTGGCTGGTCTCAGATGATCCAGCTGGTGATGAAGCCGGATGTGAAGGTCCTGGGCTGCCGTGATTACACGTGGTCTGCGGTTATGAGGCCATTTGGATGTACTACCAAATTCTCTAAACCGATGTTGGAGGAGGCTTATGGTAGAGAAATTAACATTACATTCCCTGGCAACATTCCTGAAGTCAGCATGCCAATTGCACACTCTGTGGCATTGTGTTGTGTGACAAAAGTGCACATTTTAAAGTGGCCTTTTATTGTCTCCAGCACAAGGTGCACCTGTGTAATGATTATGCCGTTTAATCAGCTTCTTTACTTTCCACACCTGTCAGGTAGATGGATTATCTTGGCAAAGGAGAAGTGCTCACTAACAGGGATGTAAACACATTTGTCCACCAAATTTGAGAGAAATAAGCTTTTTGTGCATAGAGAACATTTCTGAGATCTTTTATTTCAGCTCATAAAACATGGGACCAACACTTTACATGTTGCGTTTATATTTTTGCTCAGTTTATGTTCTTTAATGTCAAAGGCAAATTTCACTCCTTGGATGGAAAATAAAGTGTGTAACTTAAAAAAAAAAAAAGAACCTGCCCCAGCCTGCTCACCTCATCAGTATTGTACATGCCCAACCCACAGCCTCCTGAGACGAAGTCAAAGACCTCCCACTCACTCCCCTTGCTGCCATCAGCTGGGGTGAACACCATCTTAAACTTCCCTGGCTTGGTGATCACAAAGTCAGTGGCTCTGTACTGTGGAACAACACAACAACAAACATCAACAACAGAACATTCCTCACATGCTCTGTGATTGAATACAAATCTAATCTAAAACACGTATTGTATGTTACTTATCTACCTGGTCACCAAAGGCGTGTCTGCCGATCGTTATTGGCTGCGTCCAACCAGGGACCAGACGGGGAATGTTCTTGCAGATGATCGGCTCTCGGAAGACGGTTCCGCCCAGAATGTTCCTGATGCTTCCGTTGGGACTCTTCCACATCTTCTTCAGCTTGAACTCTGTTAGGGTTAGAGATGGAGGCCTGAGTTAACCTATTAGACCTAACCATAACTCTAACCCTGACCTTACTACATCTAGCCCAGGTAACTATATATCTAACCCAACTACACCTAGCCCAGGTAACTAACTATCTATCTAACCCAACTACACCTAGCCCAGGTTACTAACTAACTAACTAACTATCTATCTAACCCTGACCTTACTACATCTAGCCCAGGTAACTAACTATCTATCTAACCCTGACCTTACTACATCTAGCCCAGGTAACTAACTATCTATCTAACCCTGACCTTACTACATCTAGCCCAGCTAACTATCTACCTAACCCTGACCTTACTACATCTAGCCCAGGTAACTAACTAACTATCTATCTAACCCTGACTCTTCCACATCTTCAACTCTGAGGAGTAAGGGTCATGGATGAAGGCCTGACAGGAGTTATGCTGTTAACTGTCAAACTGCAGTGCTGATCTACCTCCTGACACTGAAACCATGGTCAAACAAATATTTATAGAAACACTTTAATAAGTGTTATCCCCTGGGATTCAAATATCCATCTTGTGGATGTATGATGTATTTCTAACCAGAGAATGTATGTCTGTGATTAAAGTAGATACCATCGACTCTGGCTTCATCCGGGGTGATGGTGGCACACTTGACAGCCACGTTGTACTTCATGGTGGCGATGGCTGAGTCAATGGTGACCTGGTCGTCTGTCTGGTCGCGGCACGGCAGACCAAGGTCATAATACTTCAGCTCCACGTCCACGTTTGACAAGACCAGCTGGAACAATATAACACATTTAATGAGGATGGAGGAGAGGAGAGGAGTGGGTATATGTGTTTGGTTGGGGTGCCTGCAAAGTAAATTGAAATATAGTTGCCAAAATTATATAATTACTCCGGTCTATACAGAAATAAATAAAATCACTAAAAATAACACTACATGACCAAAAGTAATATGGAGTTGGTCCCCCCTTTGCAGCTATAACAGCCTCCACTCTTATGGGAAGGCTTTAATATGGAGTTGGTCCCCCCTTTGCAGCTATAACAGCCTCCACTCTTCTGGGAAGGCTTTCCACTAGATGTTGGAACAATGCTGCAAGGACTTGCTTCCATTCAGCCACAAGAGCATTAGTGAGGTCGGGCACTGATGTCGGGCAGTTAGTTCTGGCTCGCAGTTGGCGTTCCAATTCATCCTAAAGGTTTTCGATTGGGTTGAGGTCAGGGCTCTGTGCAGGCCAGTCAAGGGGCCTCCCGAGTGGCGCAGCTACAGATCTGAGGCCTGGGTTCAGACCTGGGTTCATTCCCGGGCTGTGCCACAACCGGCCGTGGATGGGAGTCCCATAGGACGGCACACAATTAGCCTAGCATCATACAGGTTAGGGGAGGGTTTGGACAGGGGGCTTTACTTGGCTAATCACGCTATAATGACTCCTTGTGGCGGGCTAGGAGCCTGCAGGCTCACCTCAGTCACCAGTTGAATGGAACGCATGACTCCACCTTCACCTCTGACACAAGATTGAAAAGGGGGGTAAAAATAAAAATGTATCTTCCCTGGAACTAAGTGGCATAGCCCGAACCATGAAAAACAGCCCCAGACCATTATTCCTCCTCCACCAAACTTTACAGTTGACACGTTGCATTCGGGCAGGCAGCGTTCTCCTGACATCCGCCAAATCCAGATTCGTCCGTCGGACTACCAGATGGTGAAGCGTGATTCATCACTCCAGAAAAAGCATTTCCACTGCTAAAGAATCCAATGGCAGCGCGCTTTACACCACTCCAGCCGACGCTTGGCATTGCGCATGGTGATCTTAGGCTTGTGTGCAGCTGCTCATGAAGCTCCCGATTAACAGTTAATGTGCTTGACGTTGCTTCCAGAGGCAGTTTGGAACTCGGTAGTGAGTGTTGCACCAGAGGACAGACAATTTTTATGCGCTTCAGCACTCGGCGATCCCATTCTGTGAGCTTGCGTGGCCTACCACTTAACGGCTGAGGTGTTGTTGCTCCCAGATGTTTCCACTTCACAATAACAGCCCTTACAGTTGACCGGGGCAGCTCTAACAGGGCAGAAATTTGACAAACTGACTTGTTGGAAAGGTTGCATCCTATGATGGTACTATGTTGAAAGTCACTGAGCTCTTCAGTAAGGCCATTCTACAGCCAATGTTTGTCTATGGAGATTGCATGACTGTGTACTCGATTTTATAAACCTGTCAGCAACAGATGTGGCTGAAATAGCCGATTCCACTAATTTGAAGAGGTGTCCACATACTTTTGTATATATAGTGTACTTCACCAGAGAGCATGATGTAGCCACAGAGGATCATCAGCTTCTTTTAAAGCTCAGAGCATGACATGACATGACATGACAGAGCATGACATGACATGACATGACATGACATGCTCAGAGCATGACATTTGTCTCTTTCACACCGAGGCCTGGTGATTATTTGAGGGGAGAGTGGTGGAACAATTTTTCAAATACTGCGAGGAACTATTATCATTCATAATGGATAAAAATAAACAGACTTCATTGACTTTGTGAGGTAAATAAAAAATGGCTGAGAACCTCAGCATGTTCGTGGTGGTGAGTAAAGACAATCAAAAAGCAGACATCCAGTTAGCCTATGCATGCTAATGCGCGTGCTCTCTCAACAGAGCAGAGAAACCAGACACATGCTCATTGTTCACATGGAGTGCTCCTAGCAAAAAAACAAGGAAAAAATTGACCACACTCTTAAACTATGGTATGAAATAAACCAAAACTTGTTTCTCACAAGTGTAGCAGGTTATGAACTCTGCAAACATCATTTCCACTCCGACTTCACAGTCAACATCACAGTAAATGACTGTAGGCCTAATTAATTCATGCATTAACAGAAATGTATGTAACCAAATTACGGGGATTAAGGGTAAATTTACTACTGGTGACATATGTAATGGGGAATTGATCAAAATAAACAATCAAAGGGCAAACAATTAACACAATAAAACAATGAATGCGCAAGAATTAGGGGGAGACAGCTCAACGCATTCTGGAGATATGAACACATTCTGGAGATATGAACACATTCTGGAGATATGAACACATTCTGGAGATATGAACACATTCTGGAGATATGAACACATTCTGGAGAGAGAAGCACCAATATCTTCGCTTACAACCCTCCTCTTCTTCTCATCTCAACATTTCAAATGATACTGAAGGCATATCATCTTCATTCATATTTTAGATGCATTGCTTTTCACAGACAGCTGCATCTCAATAATCAGCGAGGCCTATTGCCATGCACACTGCCCATGTCACAGGCTTGGTATATAGACCCTACAGGCTTGGTATATAGACCTACAGGCTTGGTATATAGACCTACAGGCTTGGTATATAGACCCTACAGGCTTGGTATATAGACCTACAGGCTTGGTATATAGACCTACAGGCTTGGTATATGGACCTACAGGCTTGGTATATAGACCCTACAGGCTTGGTATATAGACCTACAGGCTTGGTATATAGACCTAGAGGCTTGGTATATAGACCCTACAGGCTTGGTATATAGACCTACAGGCTTGGTATATAGACCTACAGGCTTGGTATATAGACCTACAGGCTTGGTATATAGACCTACAGGCTTGGTATATAGACCTACAGGCTTGGTATATAGACCTACAGGCTTGGTATATAGACCTACAGGCTTGGTATATAGACCTACAGGCTTGGTATATAGACCTACAGGCTTGGTATATGGACCTACAGGCTTGGTATATAGACCCTACAGGCTTGGTATATAGACCTACAGGCTTGGTATATAGACCCTACAGGCTTGGTATATAGACCAACAGGCTTGGTATATAGACCTACAGGCTTGGTATATAGACCTACAGGCTTGGTATATAGACCTACAGGCTTGGTATATAGACCTACAGGCTTGGTATATAGACCCTACAGGCTTGGTATATAGACCTACAGGCTTGGTATATAGACCTACAGGCTTGGTATATAGACCCTACAGGCTAGGTATATAGACCTACAGGCTTGGTATATAGACCTACAGGCTTGGTATATGGACCTACAGGCTTGGTATATAGACCCTACAGGCTTGGTATATAGACCTACAGGCTTGGTATATAGACGTACAGGCTTGGTATATAGACCTACAGGCTTGGTATATAGACCTACAGGCTTGGTATATAGACCTACAGGCTTGGTATATAGACCTACAGGCTTGGTATATAGACCTACAGGCTTGGTATATAGACCCTACAGGCTTGGTATATAGACCTACACGCTTGGTATATAGACCCTATAGGCTTGGTATATAGACCCTACAGGCTTGGTATATAGACCTACAGGCTTGGTATATAGACCTACAGGCTTGGTATATAGACCCTATAGGCTTGGTATATAGACCTACAGGCTTGGTATATAGACCTACAGGCTTGGTATATAGACCTACAGGCTTGGTATATAGACCTACAGGCTTGGTATATAGACCTACAGGCTTGGTATATAGACCTACAGGCTTGTGATTTGAAACAATCCACAGTATCCAATATATTGAGTGGAACGTCATAAAATACCTCAACATTTCCTTTTGCACAAAAACAGCTGTCTGTCCAGAGCTCACTGGTGGGAAACTCTGAGGGCTCTGAAAAGGCTAGTTGATACATTGTTGCAAGTTTGCAAGCAACATCTTTGGCCAGAGCTTCATATATACAGTCGTTGGGCAAGACCCAGTTGATTGATTTGATAGGCTACCATGTTACACTTCACTAGTGATAGCTCAAGTCAAGACAGATAGAAAGGGAGGGAGGCAGACAGGCGGTGTAGAGAGATGAATGCAATTGAAAGAACCTGCATTTTCATCAGGATATTTTGTTGGATTTATGTATTTTTACTTAGTTGACAATGGAAGTTATAGGCTTACTAGTACATTGGCCACCTCTCATTTCTTTAGCCGCCAATGGCTCACGGTGAATCAATGTGTCCATAATATTTATTATGACAGAGGCTGTTGGTCTCGCATGGGTGGAATTTCCATTTTTAGATTTTTATCATTTTAATCCTGATTTGTATTATTAACCACATGAGAAATTAATACGTTATAATTGAAATTAAATTGTTTCACGAATATGTGCATATGAAAATCATAACTGGCAAACAGATCGGTAGAAATGGTAGGATAAATTGTAGCTTCCCCAAACTTGAAATTCACGCATCCTAGGAATAGACTGTTGTTAAGAGAGCGCACGTTTCTTTGTATTTTATGTTACAAATTTGCTACATTTACACTATCTGACCAAAAGTATGTGGACACGCCTTCAAATTAGTGGATTCAGCTATTTCAGCCACACCTGTTGCTAAAAGTCACTGAACACTTCAGTACGGGCCATTCTACTACCAATGAGTGTCTATGGAGATTGCATGCCTGTGTGCTCAATTTTATACACCTGTCAGCAAGTGTACATTTACCAAATTCGTAACATATTGTACGAATTATGATTCGTAACATCCTGTATGATTTGAATTCCATCTAGGTGGCTAATATTCACTAACTGGCTAACGTTAGCTGGGTTTAGGGGTTAAGGTTACATTTAGGAGTTAGGTTAAAAGTAGTTCAAAAATAGCTACAATTTTTTTTTCTAATTAGCTAAAATGCTAAAGTTGTCCATGATGAGATTCGAACTCGCAACCTTTGGGTTGCTAGGAGTTCGCGTTATATGAGTTACAGTTCAAATAAGGAAATGGATTTAACATGACTGGGAGTACAGATATGTATCTGTTGGTCACAGCTTTTTAGCTTTTTAATAAAAGTAGAGGTGTGGATCAGAAAACCAGTCAGTATCTGGTGTGACCACCATTTGCCTCATGCAGAAAGACACATCCCCTTGCATAGAGTTCATCCGGCTGTTGATTGTGGCCTGTGGAATGTTGTGCCACTCCTCTTCAATGGTTGTGTGAAGTTGCTGGATATTGGCAGGAACTGGAACACGCTGTCATACACGTCACTCCATTCACAACGTTGATATCTGCAAACCACTTGCCCACACGACGCCATACCGTCTGCCATCTGCCCGGTACAGTTGAAAAAGTTGATTAAGTTAATTCATTTGTGAAGAGCACACTTCTCCAGCGTGCCAGTGTCATCAAAGGTGAGCATTTGACCACTGAAGTTGGTTACAACGCCAAACTGCAGTCAGGTTAAGACCCTGGTGAGGACAACGAGCACACAGATGAGCTTCCCTGAGACGTTTCTGACAGTTCGTGCAGAAATTATTCAGTTGTGTGAACCCAGAGTTTAATCAGCTGTTCGGGTGGTTAGTCTCAGACGATCCAGCAGGTAAAGAAGCCGGAAGTGGAGGTCTTGGACTGGCGTGGTTACACGTGGTCTGTGTTGTTTTTAGGCCGGTTAACTGTATTGCCAAATTGTCTAAAACAACGTTGGAGGCAGCTTATGGTAGAGAAATGGCCATTCAATTCTCTGACAACAGCTCTGGTGGACATTCCTGCAGGCAGCATGCCAATTGCACGCTACCTCAAAACTTGAGACATCTGTGGCATTGTGTTGTGTGAAAGAACTGCACATTTTAGAATGGCTTTTTGTTGTCTCCAGCACAAGGTGCACCTGTGTAATGATCATGCTGTTTAATCAGCTTCTTGATATGCCACAGCTGTCATGTGGATGGATTATCTTGGCAAAGGTGAAATGCTCACTAACAGCAATGTAAGCAAATTTGTGCACAACATTTGAGAGAAATAAGCATTTTGTGAGTATGGAACATTTCTGGGATCTTTTATTTCAGGTCATAAAACATGGGAATGAAGTGGATACTTTCTGTCCATAATTAATCCATCGTTTCCTCAGACATTACAAGACCTGGTCAGGACAGTGGTCCATGGTGTACAGTACTGTTAGAGTGGTCAGAACAGTGGTCCATGGTGTACAGTACTGTTAGAGTGGTCAGGACAGTGGTCCATGGTGTACAGTACTGTTAGAGTGGTCAGGACAGTGGTACATGGTGTACAGTACTGTTAGAGTGGTCAGGACAGTGGTCTATAGTGTATAGTACTGTTAGAGTGGTCAGGACAGTGGTCTATAGTGTACAGTACTGTTAGAGTGGTCAGGACAGTGGTCTATAGTGTACAGTACTGTTAGTGTGGTCAGGACAGTGGTCCATGGTGTACAGTACTGTTAGAGTGGTCAGGACAGTGGTCCATGGTGTACAGTACTGTTAGTGTGGTCAGGACAGTGGTCCATGGTGTACAGTACTGTTAGAGTGGTCAGGACAGTGGTCTATAGTGTATAGTACTGTTAGAGTGGTCAGGACAGTGGTCTATAGTGTACAGTACTGTTAGAGTGGTCAGGACAGTGGTCCATGGTGTACAGTACTGTTAGAGTGGTCAGGACAGTGGTCCATGGTGTACAGTACTGTTAGAGTGGTCAGGACAGTGGTCCATGGTGTACAGTACTGTTAGAGTGGTCAGGACAGTGGTCTATAGTGTATAGTACTGTTAGAGTGGTCAGGACAGTGGTCTATAGTGTACAGTACTGTTAGAGTGGTCAGGACAGTGGTCTATAGTGTACAGTACTGTTAGTGTGGTCAGGACAGTGGTCCATGGTGTACAGTACTGTTAGAGTGGTCAGAACAGTGGTCCATGGTGTACAGTACTGTTAGAGTGGTCAGGACAGTGGTCCATGGTTTACAGTACTGTTAGAGTGGTCAGGACAGTGGTCTATAGTGTACAGTACTGTTAGAGTGGTCAGGACAGTGGTCCATGGTATACAGTACTGTTAGAGTGGTCAGAACAGTGGTCCATGGTGTACAGTACTGTTAGAGTGGTCAGAACAGTGGTCCATGGTGTATAGTACTGTTAGAGTGGTCAGGACAGTGGTCTATGGTGTACAGTACTGTTAGAGTGGTCAGGACAGTGGTCCATGGTATACAGTACTGTTAGAGTGGTCAGAACAGTGGTCCATGGTGTACAGTACTGTTAGAGTGGTCAGGACAGTGGTCCATGGTGTACAGTACAGTTAGTGTGGTCAGGACAGTGGTCCATGGTTTACAGTACTGTTAGAGTGGTCAGAACAGTGGTCTATAGTGTACAGTACTGTTAGAGTGGTCAGAACAGTGGTCTATAGTGTACAGTACTGTTAGAGTGGTCAGGACAGTGGTCTATAGTGTACAGTACTGTTAGTGTGGTCAGGACAGTGGTCCATGGTGTACAGTACTGTTAGAGTGGTCAGGACAGTGGTCCATGGTGTACAGTACAGTTAGTGTGGTCAGGACAGTGGTCCATGGTTTACAGTACTGTTAGAGTGGTCAGAACAGTGGTCTATAGTGTACAGTACTGTTAGAGTGGTCAGGACAGTGGTCCATGGTGTACAGTACTGTTAGAGTGGTCAGGACAGTGGTCCATGGTTTACAGTACTGTTAGAGTGGTCAGGACAGTGGTCTATAGTGTATAGTACTGTTAGAGTGGTCAGGACAGTGGTCTATAGTGTACAGTACTGTTAGAGTGGTCAGGACAGTGGTCTATAGTGTACAGTACTGTTAGTGTGGTCAGGACAGTGGTCCATGGTGTACAGTACTGTTAGAGTGGTCAGAACAGTGGTCCATGGTGTATAGTACTGTTAGAGTGGTCAGAACAGTGGTCCATGGTGTATAGTACTGTTAGAGTGGTCAGAACAGTGGTCCATGGTATACAGTACTGTTAGAGTGGTCAGAACAGTGGTCCATGGTATACAGTACTGTTAGAGTGGTCAGAACAGTGGTCCATGGTATACAGTACTGTTAGAGTGGTCAGGACAGTGGTCCATGGTATACAGTACTGTTAGAGTGGTCAGAACAGTGGTCCATGGTATACAGTACTGTTAGAGTGGTCAGAACAGTGGTCCATGGTGTACAGTACTGTTAGAGTGGTCAGAACAGTGGTCCATGGTATACAGTACTGTTAGAGTGGTCAGAACAGTGGTCCATGGTGTATAGTACTGTTAGAGTGGTCAGGACAGTGGTCTATGGTGTACAGTACTGTTAGAGTGGTCAGGACAGTGGTCCATGGTATACAGTACTGTTAGAGTGGTCAGAACAGTGGTCCATGGTGTACAGTACTGTTAGAGTGGTCAGGACAGTGGTCCATGGTGTACAGTACAGTTAGTGTGGTCAGGACAGTGGTCTATAGTGTATAGTACTGTTAGAGTGGTCAGGACAGTGGTCTATAGTGTACAGTACTGTTAGAGTGGTCAGGACAGTGGTCCATGGTGTACAGTACTGTTAGAGTGGTCAGGACAGTGGTCCATGGTGTACAGTACTGTTAGAGTGGTCAGGACAGTGGTCCATGGTGTACAGTACTGTTAGAGTGGTCAGGACAGTGGTCTATAGTGTATAGTACTGTTAGAGTGGTCAGGACAGTGGTCTATAGTGTACAGTACTGTTAGAGTGGTCAGGACAGTGGTCTATAGTGTACAGTACTGTTAGTGTGGTCAGGACAGTGGTCCATGGTGTACAGTACTGTTAGAGTGGTCAGGACAGTGGTCCATGGTGTATAGTACTGTTAGAGTGGTCAGGACAGTGGTCTATGGTGTACAGTACTGTTAGAGTGGTCAGGACAGTGGTCCATGGTATACAGTACTGTTAGAGTGGTCAGAACAGTGGTCCATGGTGTACAGTACTGTTAGAGTGGTCAGGACAGTGGTCTATGGTGTACAGTACAGTTAGTGTGGTCAGGACAGTGGTCCATGGTTTACAGTACTGTTAGAGTGGTCAGAACAGTGGTCTATAGTGTACAGTACTGTTAGAGTGGTCAGAACAGTGGTCTATAGTGTACAGTACTGTTAGAGTGGTCAGGACAGTGGTCTATAGTGTACAGTACTGTTAGTGTGGTCAGGACAGTGGTCCATGGTGTACAGTACTGTTAGAGTGGTCAGGACAGTGGTCCATGGTGTACAGTACAGTTAGTGTGGTCAGGACAGTGGTCCATGGTTTACAGTACTGTTAGAGTGGTCAGAACAGTGGTCTATAGTGTACAGTACTGTTAGAGTGGTCAGGACAGTGGTCCATGGTGTACAGTACTGTTAGAGTGGTCAGGACAGTGGTCCATGGTTTACAGTACTGTTAGAGTGGTCAGGACAGTGGTCTATAGTGTATAGTACTGTTAGAGTGGTCAGGACAGTGGTCTATAGTGTACAGTACTGTTAGAGTGGTCAGGACAGTGGTCTATAGTGTACAGTACTGTTAGTGTGGTCAGGACAGTGGTCCATGGTGTACAGTACTGTTAGAGTGGTCAGAACAGTGGTCCATGGTATACAGTACTGTTAGAGTGGTCAGAACAGTGGTCCATGGTATACAGTACTGTTAGAGTGGTCAGGACAGTGGTCCATGGTATACAGTACTGTTAGAGTGGTCAGAACAGTGGTCCATGGTATACAGTACTGTTAGAGTGGTCAGAACAGTGGTCCATGGTGTACAGTACTGTTAGAGTGGTCAGAACAGTGGTCCATGGTATACAGTACTGTTAGAGTGGTCAGAACAGTGGTCCATGGTGTACAGTACTGTTAGAGTGGTCAGGACAGTGGTCCATGGTATACAGTACTGTTAGAGTGGTCAGAACAGTGGTCCATGGTGTACAGTACTGTTAGAGTGGTCAGGACAGTGGTCCATGGTGTACAGTACAGTTAGTGTGGTCAGGACAGTGGTCTATAGTGTATAGTACTGTTAGAGTGGTCAGGACAGTGGTCTATAGTGTACAGTACTGTTAGAGTGGTCAGGACAGTGGTCCATGGTGTACAGTACTGTTAGAGTGGTCAGGACAGTGGTCCATGGTGTACAGTACTGTTAGAGTGGTCAGGACAGTGGTCCATGGTGTACAGTACTGTTAGAGTGGTCAGGACAGTGGTCTATAGTGTATAGTACTGTTAGAGTGGTCAGGACAGTGGTCTATAGTGTACAGTACTGTTAGAGTGGTCAGGACAGTGGTCTATAGTGTACAGTACTGTTAGTGTGGTCAGGACAGTGGTCCATGGTGTACAGTACTGTTAGAGTGGTCAGGACAGTGGTCCATGGTGTACAGTACTGTTAGAGTGGTCAGGACAGTGGTCTATAGTGTATAGTACTGTTAGAGTGGTCAGGACAGTGGTCTATAGTGTACAGTACTGTTAGAGTGGTCAGGACAGTGGTCCATGGTGTACAGTACTGTTAGAGTGGTCAGGACAGTGGTCCATGGTGTACAGTACTGTTAGAGTGGTCAGGACAGTGGTCCATGGTGTACAGTACTGTTAGAGTGGTCAGGACAGTGGTCTATAGTGTATAGTACTGTTAGAGTGGTCAGGACAGTGGTCTATAGTGTACAGTACTGTTAGAGTGGTCAGGACAGTGGTCTATAGTGTACAGTACTGTTAGTGTGGTCAGGACAGTGGTCCATGGTGTACAGTACTGTTAGAGTGGTCAGAACAGTGGTCCATGGTGTACAGTACTGTTAGAGTGGTCAGGACAGTGGTCCATGGTTTACAGTACTGTTAGAGTGGTCAGGACAGTGGTCTATAGTGTACAGTACTGTTAGAGTGGTCAGGACAGTGGTCCATGGTATACAGTACTGTTAGAGTGGTCAGAACAGTGGTCCATGGTGTACAGTACTGTTAGAGTGGTCAGAACAGTGGTCCATGGTATACAGTACTGTTAGAGTGGTCAGAACAGTGGTCCATGGTGTATAGTACTGTTAGAGTGGTCAGGACAGTGGTCTATGGTGTACAGTACTGTTAGAGTGGTCAGGACAGTGGTCCATGGTATACAGTACTGTTAGAGTGGTCAGAACAGTGGTCCATGGTGTACAGTACTGTTAGAGTGGTCAGGACAGTGGTCCATGGTGTACAGTACAGTTAGTGTGGTCAGGACAGTGGTCCATGGTTTACAGTACTGTTAGAGTGGTCAGGACAGTGGTCTATAGTGTACAGTACTGTTAGAGTGGTCAGAACAGTGGTCTATAGTGTACAGTACTGTTAGAGTGGTCAGGACAGTGGTCCATGGTGTACAGTACTGTTAGAGTGGTCAGGACAGTGGTCCATGGTTTACAGTACTGTTAGAGTGGTCAGGACAGTGGTCTATAGTGTATAGTACTGTTAGAGTGGTCAGGACAGTGGTCTATAGTGTACAGTACTGTTAGAGTGGTCAGGACAGTGGCCTATAGTGTACAGTACTGTTAGTGTGGTCAGGACAGTGGTCCATGGTGTACAGTACTGTTAGAGTGGTCAGAACAGTGGTCCATGGTGTACAGTACTGTTAGAGTGGTCAGGACAGTGGTCTATAGTGTACAGTACTGTTAGAGTGGTCAGGACAGTGGTCCATGGTATACAGTACTGTTAGAGTGGTCAGAACAGTGGTCCATGGTGTACAGTACTGTTAGAGTGGTCAGAACAGTGGTCCATGGTATACAGTACTGTTAGAGTGGTCAGAACAGTGGTCCATGGTGTACAGTACTGTTAGAGTGGTCAGGACAGTGGTCCATGGTATACAGTACTGTTAGAGTGGTCAGAACAGTGGTCCATGGTATACAGTACTGTTAGAGTGGTCAGAACAGTGGTCCATGGTGTACAGTACTGTTAGAGTGTCAGAACAGTGGTCCATGGTATACAGTACTGTTAGAGTGGTCAGAACAGTGGTCCATGGTATACAGTACTGTTAGAGTGGTCAGAACAGTGGTCCATGGTGTACAGTACTGTTAGAGTGGTCAGGACCAAGTACTGTTAGAGTGGTCAGGACAGTGGTCCATGGTATACAGTACTGTTAGAGTGGTCAGAACAGTGGTCCATGGTGTACAGTACTGTTAGAGTGGTCAGGACAGTGGTCCATGGTGTACAGTACAGTTAGTGTGGTCAGGACAGTGGTCCATGGTTTACAGTACTGTTAGAGTGGTCAGGACAGTGGTCTATAGTGTACAGTACTGTTAGTGTGGTCAGGACAGTGGTCCATGGTTTACAGTACTGTTAGAGTGGTCAGGACAGTGGTCTATAGTGTACAGTACTGTTAGAGTGGTCAGAACAGTGGTCTATAGTGTACAGTACTGTTAGAGTGGTCAGGACAGTGGTCCATGGTTTACAGTACTGTTAGAGTGGTCAGGACAGTGGTCTATAGTGTACAGTACTGTTAGAGTGGTCAGGACAGTGGTCCATGGTGTACAGTACTGTTAGAGTGGTCAGGACAGTGGTCCATGGTGTACAGTACTGTTAGAGTGGTCAGGACAGTGGTCTATAGTGTACAGTACTGTTAGAGTGGTCAGGACAGTGGTCCATGGTGTACAGTACTGTTAGAGTGGTCAGGACAGTGGTCGATGGTGTACAGTACTGTTAGAGTGGTCAGGACAGTGGTCCATGGTGTACAGTACTGTTAGAGTGGTCAGGACAGTGGTCCATAGTGTACACTACTGTTAGTGGTCAGGACAGTGGCCCATGGTGTACAGTACTGTTAGAGTGGTCAGGACAGTGGTCCATGGTGTACAGTACTGTTAGAGTGGTCAGGACAGTGGTCCATGGTGTACAGTACTGTTAGAGTGGTCAGGACAGTGGTCTATAGTGTATTTATACTGTTAGAATGGTCAGGACAGTGGTCTATAGTGTACAGTACTGTTAGAGTGGTCAGGACAGTGGTCTATAGTGTACAGTACTGTTAGAGTGGTCAGGACAGTGGTCCATGGTATACAGTACTGTTAGAGTGGTCAGAACAGTGGTCCATGGTGTACAGTACTGTTATAGTGGTCAGGACAGTGGTCCATGGTGTACAGTACTGTTAGAGTGGTCAGGACAGTGGTCCATGGTGTACAGTACTGTTAGTGGTCAGGACAGTGGTCCATGGTGTACAGTACTGTTAGAGTGGTCAGGACAGTGGTCTATAGTGTATAGTACTGTTAGAGTGGTCAGGACAGTGGTCTATAGTGTACAGTACTGTTAGAGTGGTCAGGACAGTGGTCCATGGTGTACAGTACTGTTAGAGTGGTCAGGACAGTGGTCCATGGTGTACAGTACTGTTAGAGTGGTCAGGACAGTGGTCCATGGTGTACAGTACTGTTAGAGTGGTCAGGACAGTGGTATATAGTGTATAGTACTGTTAGAGTGGTCAGGACAGTGGTCTATAGTGTACAGTACTGTTAGAGTGGTCAGGACAGTGGTCTATAGTGTACAGTACTGTTAGTGTGGTCAGGACAGTGGTCCATGGTGTACAGTACTGTTAGAGTGGTCAGGACAGTGGTCCATGGTGTACAGTACTGTTAGTGTGGTCAGGACAGTGGTCCATGGTGTACAGTACTGTTAGAGTGGTCAGGACAGTGGTCTATAGTGTATAGTACTGTTAGAGTGGTCAGGACAGTGGTCTATAGTGTACAGTACTGTTAGAGTGGTCAGGACAGTGGTCCATGGTATACAGTACTGTTAGAGTGGTCAGAACAGTGGTCCATGGTGTACAGTACTGTTAGAGTGGTCAGGACAGTGGTCTATAGTGTATAGTACTGTTAGAGTGGTCAGGACAGTGGTCTATAGTGTACAGTACTGTTAGAGTGGTCAGGACAGTGGTCCATGGTATACAGTACTGTTAGAGTGGTCAGAACAGTGGTCCATGGTGTACAGTACTGTTAGAGTGGTCAGAACAGTGGTCCATGGTATACAGTACTGTTAGAGTGGTCAGAACAGTGGTCCATGGTGTATAGTACTGTTAGAGTGGTCAGGACAGTGGTCTATGGTGTACAGTACTGTTAGAGTGGTCAGGACAGTGGTCCATGGTATACAGTACTGTTAGAGTGGTCAGAACAGTGGTCCATGGTATACAGTACTGTTAGAGTGGTCAGGACAGTGGTCCATGGTGTACAGTACAGTTAGTGTGGTCAGGACAGTGGTCCATGGTTTACAGTACTGTTAGAGTGGTCAGGACAGTGGTCTATAGTGTACAGTACTGTTAGAGTGGTCAGAACAGTGGTCTATAGTGTACAGTACTGTTAGAGTGGTCAGGACAGTGGTCCATGGTGTACAGTACTGTTAGAGTGGTCAGGACAGTGGTCCATGGTTTACAGTACTGTTAGAGTGGTCAGGACAGTGGTCTATAGTGTATAGTACTGTTAGAGTGGTCAGGACAGTGGTCTATAGTGTACAGTACTGTTAGAGTGGTCAGGACAGTGGTCTATAGTGTACAGTACTGTTAGTGTGGTCAGGACAGTGGTCCATGGTGTACAGTACTGTTAGAGTGGTCAGAACAGTGGTCCATGGTGTACAGTACTGTTAGAGTGGTCAGGACAGTGGTCTATAGTGTACAGTACTGTTAGAGTGGTCAGGACAGTGGTCCATGGTATACAGTACTGTTAGAGTGGTCAGAACAGTGGTCCATGGTGTACAGTACTGTTAGAGTGGTCAGAACAGTGGTCCATGGTATACAGTACTGTTAGAGTGGTCAGAACAGTGGTCCATGGTATACAGTACTGTTAGAGTGGTCAGAACAGTGGTCCATGGTGTACAGTACTGTTAGAGTGGTCAGAACAGTGGTCCATGGTATACAGTACTGTTAGAGTGGTCAGAACAGTGGTCCATGGTATACAGTACTGTTAGAGTGGTCAGAACAGTGGTCCATGGTGTACAGTACTGTTAGAGTGGTCAGGACCAAGTACTGTTAGAGTGGTCAGGACAGTGGTCCATGGTATACAGTACTGTTAGAGTGGTCAGAACAGTGGTCCATGGTGTACAGTACTGTTAGAGTGGTCAGGACAGTGGTCCATGGTGTACAGTACAGTTAGTGTGGTCAGGACAGTGGTCCATGGTTTACAGTACTGTTAGAGTGGTCAGGACAGTGGTCTATAGTGTACAGTACTGTTAGTGTGGTCAGGACAGTGGTCCATGGTTTACAGTACTGTTAGAGTGGTCAGGACAGTGGTCTATAGTGTACAGTACTGTTAGAGTGGTCAGAACAGTGGTCTATAGTGTACAGTACTGTTAGTGTGGTCAGGACAGTGGTCCATGGTGTACAGTACTGTTAGAGTGGTCAGGACAGTGGTCCATGGTTTACAGTACTGTTAGAGTGGTCAGGACAGTGGTCTATAGTGTACAGTACTGTTAGAGTGGTCAGGACAGTGGTCCATGGTGTACAGTACTGTTAGAGTGGTCAGGACAGTGGTCCATGGTGTACAGTACTGTTAGAGTGGTCAGGACAGTGGTCCCTGGTGTACAGTACTGTTAGAGTGGTCAGGACAATGGTCCATAGTGTACAGTACTGTTAGTGGTCAGGACAGTGGCCCAGTGTGTACAGTACTGTTAGAGTGGTCGGGACAGTGGTCCATGGTGTACAGTACTGTTAGAGTGGTCAGGACAGTGGTCCATGGTGTACAGTACTGTTAGAGTGGTCAGGACAGTGGTCCCTGGTGTACAGTACTGTTAGAGTGGTCAGGACAATGGTCCATAGTGTACAGTACTGTTAGAGTGGTCAGGACAGTGGTCCATGGTATACAGTACTGTTAGAGTGGTCAGAACAGTGGTCCATGGTGTACAGTACTGTTAGAGTGGTCAGAACAGTGGTCCATGGTATACAGTACTGTTAGAGTGGTCAGAACAGTGGTCCATGGTATACAGTACTGTTAGAGTGGTCAGAACAGTGGTCCATGGTGTACAGTACTGTTAGAGTGGTCAGAACAGTGGTCCATGGTATACAGTACTGTTAGAGTGGTCAGAACAGTGGTCCATGGTATACAGTACTGTTAGAGTGGTCAGAACAGTGGTCCATGGTGTACAGTACTGTTAGAGTGGTCAGGACCAAGTACTGTTAGAGTGGTCAGGACAGTGGTCCATGGTATACAGTACTGTTAGAGTGGTCAGAACAGTGGTCCATGGTGTACAGTACTGTTAGAGTGGTCAGGACAGTGGTCCATGGTGTACAGTACAGTTAGTGTGGTCAGGACAGTGGTCCATGGTTTACAGTACTGTTAGAGTGGTCAGGACAGTGGTCTATAGTGTACAGTACTGTTAGTGTGGTCAGGACAGTGGTCCATGGTTTACAGTACTGTTAGAGTGGTCAGGACAGTGGTCTATAGTGTACAGTACTGTTAGAGTGGTCAGAACAGTGGTCTATAGTGTACAGTACTGTTAGTGTGGTCAGGACAGTGGTCCATGGTGTACAGTACTGTTAGAGTGGTCAGGACAGTGGTCCATGGTTTACAGTACTGTTAGAGTGGTCAGGACAGTGGTCTATAGTGTACAGTACTGTTAGAGTGGTCAGGACAGTGGTCCATGGTGTACAGTACTGTTAGAGTGGTCAGGACAGTGGTCCATGGTGTACAGTACTGTTAGAGTGGTCAGGACAGTGGTCCCTGGTGTACAGTACTGTTAGAGTGGTCAGGACAATGGTCCATAGTGTACAGTACTGTTAGTGGTCAGGACAGTGGCCCAGTGTGTACAGTACTGTTAGAGTGGTAGGGACAGTGGTCCATGGTGTACAGTACTGTTAGAGTGGTCAGGACAGTGGTCCATGGTGTACAGTACTGTTAGTGGTCAGGACAGTGGTCCATGGTGTACAGTACTGTTAGAGTGGTCAGGACAGTGGTCTATAGTGTATAGTACTGTTAGAGTGGTCAGGACAGTGGTCTATAGTGTACAGTACTGTTAGAGTGGTCAGGACAGTGGTCCATGGTGTACAGTACTGTTAGAGTGGTCAGGACAGTGGTCCATGGTGTACAGTACTGTTAGAGTGGTCAGGACAGTGGTCCATGGTGTACAGTACTGTTAGAGTGGTCAGGACAGTGGTCTATAGTGTATAGTACTGTTAGAGTGGTCAGGACAGTGGTCTATAGTGTACAGTACTGTTAGAGTGGTCAGGACAGTGGTCTATAGTGTACAGTACTGTTAGTGTGGTCAGGACAGTGGTCCATGGTGTACAGTACTGTTAGAGTGGTCAGGACAGTGGTCCATGGTGTACAGTACTGTTAGTGTGGTCAGGACAGTGGTCCATGGTGTACAGTACTGTTAGAGTGGTCAGGACAGTGGTCCATAGTGTACAGTACTGTTAGTGGTCAGGACAGTGGTCCATGGTGTACAGTACTGTTAGTGTGGTCAGGACAGTGGTCTATGGTTTACAGTACTGTTAGAGTGGTCAGGACAGTGGTCCATGGTGTACAGTACTGTTAGTGTGGTCAGGAAAGTGGTCTATAGTGTACAGTACTGTTAGAGTGGTCAGGACAGTGGTCCATAGTGTACAGTACTGTTAGTGGTCAGGACAGTGGCCCATGGTGTACAGTACTGTTAGAGTGGTCGGGACAGTGGTCCATGGTGTACAGTACTGTTAGAGTGGTCAGGACAGTGGTCCATGGTGTACAGTACTGTTAGTGGTCAGGACAGTGGTCCATGGTGTACAGTACTGTTAGAGTGGTCAGGACAGTGGTCTATAGTGTATAGTACTGTTAGAGTGGTCAGGACAGTGGTCTATGGTGTACAGTACTGTTAGAGTGGTCAGGACAGTGATCCATGGTGTACAGTACTGTTAGAGTGGTCAGGACAGTGGTCCATGGTGTACAGTACTGTTAGAGTGGTCAGGACAGTGGTCCATGGTGTACAGTACTGTTAGAGTGGTCAGGACAGTGGTCTATAGTGTATAGTACTGTTAGAGTGGTCAGGACAGTGGTCTATAGTGTACAGTACTGTTAGAGTGGTCAGGACAGTGGTCTATAGTGTACAGTACTGTTAGTGTGGTCAGGACAGTGGTCCATGGTGTACAGTACTGTTAGAGTGGTCAGGACAGTGGTCTATAGTGTATAGTACTGTTAGAGTGGTCAGGACAGTGGTCTATAGTGTACAGTACTGTTAGAGTGGTCAGGACAGTGGTCCATGGTGTACAGTACTGTTAGAGTGGTCAGGACAGTGGTCCATGGTGTACAGTACTGTTAGTGTGGTCAGGACAGTGGTCCATGGTGTACAGTACTGTTAGAGTGGTCAGGACAGTGGTCTATAGTGTATAGTACTGTTAGAGTGGTCAGGACAGTGGTCTATAGTGTACAGTACTGTTAGAGTGGTCAGGACAGTGGTCCATGGTGTACAGTACTGTTAGAGTGGTCAGGACAGTGGTCCATGGTGTACAGTACTGTTAGAGTGGTCAGGACAGTGGTCCATGGTGTACAGTACTGTTAGAGTGGTCAGGACAGTGGTCTATAGTGTATAGTACTGTTAGAGTGGTCAGGACAGTGGTCCATGGTGTACAGTACTGTTAGAGTGGTCAGGACAGTGGTCCATGGTTTACAGTACTGTTAGAGTGGTCAGGACAGTGGTCTATAGTGTACAGTACTGTTAGTGTGGTCAGGACAGTGGTCCATGGTGTACAGTACTGTTAGAGTGGTCAGGACAGTGGTCCATGGTGTACAGTACTGTTAGAGTGGTCAGGACAGTGGTCCATGGTGTACAGTACTGTTAGAGTGGTCAGGACAGTGGTCTATAGTGTATAGTACTGTTAGAGTGGTCAGGACAGTGGTCTATAGTGTACAGTACTGTTAGAGTGGTCAGGACAGTGGTCTATAGTGTACAGTACTGTTAGTGTGGTCAGGACAGTGGTCCATGGTGTACAGTACTGTTAGAGTGGTCAGGACAGTGGTCCATGGTGTACAGTACTGTTAGTGTGGTCAGGACAGTGGTCCATGGTGTACAGTACTGTTAGTGTGGTCAGGACAGTGGTCCAAGGTATACAGTACTGTTAGAGTGGTCAGAACAGTGGTCCATGGTGTATAGTACTGTTAGAGTGGTCAGGACAGTGGTCTATGGTGTACAGTACTGTTAGAGTGGTCAGGACAGTGGTCCATGGTATACAGTACTGTTAGAGTGGTCAGAACAGTGGTCCATGGTGTACAGTACTGTTAGAGTGGTCAGGACAGTGGTCCATGGTGTACAGTACAGTTAGTGTGGTCAGGACAGTGGTCCATGGTTTACAGTACTGTTAGAGTGGTCAGGAGAGTGGTCTATAGTGTACAGTACTGTTAGAGTGGTCAGAACAGTGGTCTATAGTGTACAGTACTGTTAGAGTGGTCAGGACAGTGGTCCATGGTGTACAGTACTGTTAGAGTGGTCAGGACAGTGGTCCATGGTTTACAGTACTGTTAGAGTGGTCAGGACAGTGGTCTATAGTGTATAGTACTGTTAGAGTGGTCAGGACAGTGGTCTATAGTGTACAGTACTGTTAGAGTGGTCAGGACAGTGGTCTATAGTGTACAGTACTGTTAGTGTGGTCAGGACAGTGGTCCATGGTGTACAGTACTGTTAGAGTGGTCAGAACAGTGGTCCATGGTGTACAGTACTGTTAGAGTGGTCAGAACAGTGGTCCATGGTGTATAGTACTGTTAGAGTGGTCAGGACAGTGGTCTATGGTGTACAGTACTGTTAGAGTGGTCAGGACAGTGGTCCATGGTATACAGTACTGTTAGAGTGGTCAGAACTGTGGTCCATGGTGTACAGTACTGTTAGAGTGGTCAGGACAGTGGTCCATGGTGTACAGTACAGTTAGTGTGGTCAGGACAGTGGTCTATAGTGTATAGTACTGTTAGAGTGGTCAGGACAGTGGTCCATGGTGTACAGTACAGTTAGTGTGGTCAGGACAGTGGTCCATGGTTTACAGTACTGTTAGAGTGGTCAGGACAGTGGTCTATAGTGTACAGTACTGTTAGTGTGGTCAGGACAGTGGTCCATGGTGTACAGTACTGTTAGAGTGGTCAGGACAGTGGTCCATGGTGTACAGTACTGTTAGAGTGGTCAGGACAGTGGTCCATGGTGTACAGTACTGTTAGAGTGGTCAGGACAGTGGTCTATAGTGTATAGTACTGTTAGAGTGGTCAGGACAGTGGTCTATAGTGTACAGTACTGTTAGAGTGGTCAGGACAGTGGTCTATAGTGTACAGTACTGTTAGTGTGGTCAGGACAGTGGTCCATGGTGTACAGTACTGTTAGAGTGGTCAGGACAGTGGTCCATGGTGTACAGTACTGTTAGTGTGGTCAGGACAGTGGTCCATGGTGTACAGTACTGTTAGTGTGGTCAGGACAGTGGTCCAAGGTATACAGTACTGTTAGAGTGGTCAGAACAGTGGTCCATGGTGTATAGTACTGTTAGAGTGGTCAGGACAGTGGTCTATGGTGTACAGTACTGTTAGAGTGGTCAGGACAGTGGTCCATGGTATACAGTACTGTTAGAGTGGTCAGAACAGTGGTCCATGGTGTACAGTACTGTTAGAGTGGTCAGGACAGTGGTCCATGGTGTACAGTACAGTTAGTGTGGTCAGGACAGTGGTCCATGGTTTACAGTACTGTTAGAGTGGTCAGGAGAGTGGTCTATATTGTACAGTACTGTTAGAGTGGTCAGAACAGTGGTCTATAGTGTACAGTACTGTTAGAGTGGTCAGGACAGTGGTCCATGGTGTACAGTACTGTTAGAGTGGTCAGGACAGTGGTCCATGGTTTACAGTACTGTTAGAGTGGTCAGGACAGTGGTCTATAGTGTATAGTACTGTTAGAGTGGTCAGGACAGTGGTCTATAGTGTACAGTACTGTTAGAGTGGTCAGGACAGTGGTCTATAGTGTACAGTACTGTTAGTGTGGTCAGGACAGTGGTCCATGGTGTACAGTACTGTTAGAGTGGTCAGAACAGTGGTCCATGGTGTACAGTACTGTTAGAGTGGTCAGGACAGTGGTCCATGGTTTACAGTACTGTTAGAGTGGTCAGGACAGTGGTCTATAGTGTACAGTACTGTTAGAGTGGTCAGGACAGTGGTCCATGGTATACAGTACTGTTAGAGTGGTCAGAACAGTGGTCCATGGTGTACAGTACTGTTAGAGTGGTCAGAACAGTGGTCCATGGTGTACAGTACTGTTAGAGTGGTCAGA
Organism: Oncorhynchus mykiss; assembly: GCF_013265735.2. NCBI lineage: Eukaryota > Metazoa > Chordata > Actinopteri > Salmoniformes > Salmonidae > Oncorhynchus > Oncorhynchus mykiss. Next base: position 62,343 of record NC_048590.1, on the reverse strand, counting down.
ACAGTGGTCCATGGTGTATAGTACTGTTAGAGTGGTCAGGACAGTGGTCTATGGTGTACAGTACTGTTAGAGTGGTCAGGACAGTGGTCCATGGTATACACTACTGTTAGAGTGGTCAGAACAGTGGTCCATGGTGTACAGTACTGTTAGAGTGGTCAGGACAGTGGTCCATGGTGTACAGTACAGTTAGTGTGGTCAGGACAGTGGTCCATGGTTTACAGTACTGTTAGAGTGGTCAGGACAGTGGTCCATGGTTTACAGTACTGTTAGAGTGGTCAGGACAGTGGTCTATAGTGTACAGTACTGTTAGAGTGGTCAGAACAGTGGTCTATAGTGTACAGTACTGTTAGAGTGGTCAGGACAGTGGTCCATGGTGTACAGTACTGTTAGAGTGGTCAGGACAGTGGTCCAGGGTTTACAGTACTGTTAGAGTGGTCAGGACAGTGGTCTATAGTGTACAGTACTGTTAGAGTGGTCAGGACAGTGGTCCATGGTGTACAGTACTGTTAGAGTGGTCGGGACAGTGGTCCCTGGTGTACAGTACTGTTAGAGTGGTCAGGACAGTGGTCCATGGTGTACAGTACTGTTAGTGGTCAGGACAGTGGTCCATGGTGTACAGTACTGTTAGAGTGGTCAGGACAGTGGTCTATAGTGTACAGTACTGTTAGAGTGGTCAGGACAGTGGTCCATGGTGTACAGTACTGTTAGAGTGGTCAGGACAGTGGTCCATGGTGTACAGTACAGTTAGAGTGGTCAGGACTGTGGTCCATGGTGTACAGTACTGTTAGTGGTCAGGACAGTGGTCCATGGTGTACAGTACTGTTAGTGGTCAGGACAGTGACTTATCAATGGCTCCTGGACTCATAGGAAGTCCACTGTGTGCAGCTCACCCTGCACTATCAGCTCCACTATAAATAACATGAGGAAGTCTACTTCTGATAAGCTTCCCAGTAAAGCATTAAAATCAATCAAACCCAGAAAGGTGCTAAAAAATAGCCCATATTAACATAAACAGCCTGAGAAACAAGGTTCATGAAGTCAATAACTTACTTGTAACAGATGACATTCATATTCTGACTATCTCTGAAACTCACTTAGATAATACCTTTGATGATACAGTGGTAGCAATACATGGTTATAAGATCTACAGAAAATGCCAATGGGGGCGGTGTTGCGGTCTATATTCATTCCTGTAAAACTTAGAGAGGATCTCATCTTAAATACTGTTGAAGTAATATGGCTACAGGTTCATCTGCCTCACCTAAAGCCCATTCTGGTGGGAAGATGCTATAGACCACCAAGTGGTCACCACTAACAGTGTGAAATGCTTGATGTTTTTTATTTGATTTATTTAACCTTTATTTAACCAGGTAGGCCAGTTGAGAACAAGTTCTCATTTACAACTGTGACCTGGCCAAGATAAAGCATAGCAAAGCAGTGTGACACAGACAACAACACAGAGTTACACATGGAATAAACAATAAACAAGCCAATAACACAATAAACAAGTCAATGACACAGTAGAAAAAAGAAAGTCTATATACAGTGTGCGCAAAAGGCATGAAGAGGTAGGCAATAAATAGGTGATAGGAACGAATAATTACAATTTAGCAGATTAACACTGGAGTGATAAATGAGCAGATGATGATGTGCAAGTAGAGATACTGGTGTGCAAAAGAGCAGAAAGTAAATATAAACAATATGGGGATGAGGTAGGTAGATTGGGTGGGCTATTTACAGATGGACTATGTACAGCTGCAGCGATCGGTTAGCTGCTCAGATAGCTGATGTTTAAAGTTGGTGAGGGAAATAAAAGTCGTCAGCGATTTTTGCATGTATGTGATATCAACATAGAAGTATATTTTCTTTGGTGATTTAAATATTGACTGGCTATCATCAAGCTGCCCACTCAAGAAAAAGCTTCAAACTGTAAACTGTGTAACGCTGACACTACACATCCAAGTATATGTGATCAAATTATGAAAGACAACCATTGTACTTTTAAATTCTGTAAAGTGAGTGTGGAAGAGGTGAAAAATTGTCCATCAACAATTACAAGCCACCGGGGTCTGACAACCTGAATGAAAAATTACTGAAGATAATAGTGGATGATATTGCCACTCCTATTTGCCATTTTTTCAATATAAGCCTACTAGAAAGTGTGTGCCCTCAGGCCTGGAGGAAAGCTAAAGTCATTCCGCTACCTAAGAATATTAAAGCCCCCTTTACTGGCTCAAATAGCCGACCAATCAACCTGTCACCAACCCTTAGTAAACTTTTGGAAAAAATTGTGTTTGACCAGGCACAATGCTATTTCACAATAAACAAATTGACAACAGACTTTCAGCACGCTTATAGGGAAGGACCTTCAACAAGCACAGCACTTACACAAATTACTGATGATTGGCTGAGAGAAATGTATAATGAATAAATTGTGGGGGCTGTTTTGTTAGACTTTTGACATTATCGATCATAGTCTGCTGCTGGAAAAATGGATGTGTTATGGCTTTACACCCCCTGCTATATTGCGGATAAAGAGTTACTTGTCTAACAGAGGGTGTTCTTTAACCTCGCCAAACAAAATCCAGGTAGAATCGGGAATTCCCCAGGGCAGCTGTTTAGGCCCCTTTCATTTTAAATCTTTAGTAATGACATGCCACTGGCTTTAAGTAAATGTATGTCTATGCATGTGGCTGACTCAACACTATACACGTCAGCTACTACAGCGACTGAAATGACTGGAACACGTTTTATTTTATATTATTTAACTACGCAAATCAGAACACATTCTTATTTTACAATGACGGATTACCCCGGCCAAACCATCCACTGACCCGGACGACGCTGGGCCAATTGTGCGCCGCCCTATGACACTCCCAATCACGGCCGGGTTGAGATACAGCCCGGGATCGAACCAGGGTCTGTAGTGATGCCTCTAGTACTGGGATGCAGTACCTTACACCGCTGCGCCACTCGGGAGCCCCAACACTTAAAGAGCTGCAGTTAGTTTCAGAATGGGTGGCAGGAAGGGCCTCCCGGGTGGCACAGTTGTTAAGGGCGCTGTACTGCAGCGCCAGCTGTGCCATCAGAGTCCCTGGGTTCACGCCCAGGCTCTGTCGTAACCGGCCGCGACCGGGAGGTCCGTGGGGCGACGCCTAACGTCGCCCGGGTTAGGGAGGGCTTGGTCGGTAGGGGTGTCTTTGTCTCATCGCGCACCAGCGACTCCTGTGGCGGGCAGTGGGCGCAGTGTGGGCGCAGTGTGCGCTAACCAAGGTGGCCAGGTGCACGGTGTTTCCTCCGGCGCATTGGTGCGGCTGGCTTCCGGGTTGGATGCGTGCTGTGTTAAGAAGCAGTGCGGCTTGGTTGGGTTGTGTATCGGAGGACGCATGACTTTCAACCTTCGTCTCTCCCGAGCCCGTACGGGAGTTGTAGCGATGAGACAAGATACAGTGCCTTGCGAAAGTATTCGGCCCCCTTGAACTTTGCGAACTTTTGCCACATTTCAGGCTTCAAACATAAAGATATAAAACTGTATTTTTTTGTGAAGAATCAACAACAAGTGGGACACAATCATGAAGTGGAACGACATTTATTGGATATTTCAAACTTTTTTAACAAATCAAAAACGGAAAAATTGGGCGTGCAAAATTATTAATCCTCCAAGAAGCTAGCCAGAAACTCCAAGAAGCTAGCCAGAAACTAGCCAGAAGCTAGCCAGGAGCTAGCCAGAAGCTAATCCAGAAGCTAATCAGAAGCTAGTTCAGAAGCTAGTTAGCTTCTTTACTGGCAAATCGTTAGTATTCAGCTAACCACAGTTTGTGGTCATCAGCTATCCTTTGGCTCGAAAATCGCCAGTTTTGTTCGCCAGTTTTGTACGGCGCAGCGCAGCGCGGCTCGGAACGGAACATACCGGACCAATTTTTCTCTCCATGTCCCTGGATTTCAAGCGCTAACTGAGGACAATCATACCTGGATCTCACAGCTAGCTAGCTGCTATCCGTGTGACTATCGGCTTTCGTCGATTCCGGAGCAAACATCAATTATTCCGGAGCTAGCCATCTCCGTCAATCACTCCTGAGTTCCATCAATCACTCCTGGGCTGCAGTCACCTATCCGGACCCGTTTTACTGCCTACGTGGAGCCCCACCGGGCCTTCACAACTGGCCTGCCGACGTTATCTACCCGAAGGAGTTATCCGGCTGGCTCCTCTGTCGCGACGTTACCTGGACGCCCATCTGCGGCCTGCTAACCGTTAGCTGTCTTATCGGCTGCTATCTGAATAGACAATCGGACAATTTATTTATTTATTTGTATTATTATTATTATTATTATTATGTTTTCTTCTTGGGCCTCTATAACTATATCTATTGTTTTTATTTTTGTTGTTGTTGTGTGATTTGGATTAATCCCCTCTACCACACGCAACCCCACTAATCTACTGACGGAACGCAAGAGGTGGCTAATAACAGACCTCCATCCTATGCTAGCTTGCTACCGATGGCCTGGCTAGCTGTCTAAATCGCCGTGACCCCCAACCAACCTCTCCACTCACCGGACCTTTTTGATCACTCGACTAAGCATGCCTCTCCTTAATGCCAATATGCCTTGTCCATTGCTGTTCTGGTTAGTGTTTATTGGCTTATTTCACTGTAGAGCCTCTAGTCCTGCTCACTATACCTTATCCAACCTATTAGTTCCACCACCCACACATGCAATGACATCTCCTGGTTTCAATGATGTTTCTAGAGACAATATCTCTCTCTTCATCACTCAATACCTAGGTTTACCTCCACTGTATTCACATCCTACCATACCTTTGTCTGTACATTATACCTTGATGCTATTTTATCGCCCCCAGAAACCTCCTTTTACTCTCTGTTCCAGACGTTCTAGACTACCAATTCTTATTGCTTTTAGCCGCACCCTTATTCTACTACTCCTATGTTCCTCTGGCGATGTAGAGGTGAATCCAGGCCCTGCAGTGCCTAGCTCCACTCCTATTCCGCAGGCGCTCTCTTTTGACGACTTCTGTAACCGTAATAGCCTTGGTTTCATGCATGTTAACATTAGAAGCATCCTCCCTAAGTTTGTTCTATTCACTGCTTTAGCACACTCTGCCAACCCGGATGTTCTAGCTGTGTCTGAATCCTGGCTTAGGAAGACCACCAAAAATTCTGAAATTTTAATTCCAAACTACAACATTTTCAGACAAGATAGAACTGCCAAAGGGGGCGGTGTTGCAATCTACTGCAAAGATAGCCTGCAGAGTTCTGTCCTACTATCCAGGTCTGTACCCAAACAATTTGAACTTCTACTTTTAAAAATCCACCTCTCTAAAAACAAGTCTCTCACCGTTGCCGCCTGCTATAGACCACCCTCTGCCCCCAGCTGTGCTCTGGACACCATATGTGAACTGATTGCCCCCCATCTATCTTCAGAGCTCGTGCTGCTAGGCGACCTAAACTGGAACATGCTTAACACCCCAGCCATCCTACAATCTAAACTTGATGCCCTCAATCTCACACAAATTATCAATGAACCTACCAGGTACTTCCCCAAAGCCTTAAACACGGGCACCCTCATAGATATCATCCTAACCAACTTGCCCTCTAAATACACCTCTGCTGTCTTCAACCAAGATCTCAGCGATCACTGCCTCATTGCCTGCATCCGTAATGGGTCAGCGGTCAAACGACCTCCACTCATCACTGTAAAATGCTCCCTGAAACACTTCAGCGAGCAGGCCTTTCTAATCGACCTGGCCGGGGTATCCTGGAAGGATATTGATCTCATCCCGTCAGTAGAGGATGCCTGGATATTTTTTTTAAATGCCTTCCTAACCATCTTAAATAAACATGCCCCATTCAAGAAATGTAGAACCAGGAACATATATAGCCCTTGGTTCTCCCCAGACCTGACTGCCCTTAACCAACACAAAAACATCCTATGGCGTTCTGCATTAGCATCGAACAGCCCCCTTGATATGCAGCTGTTCAGGGAAGCTAGAAACCATTATACACAGGCAGTTAGAAAAGCCAAGGCTAGCTTTTTCAAGCAGAAATTTGCTTCTTGCAACACTAACTCAAAAAAGTTCTGGGACACTGTAAAGTCCATGGAGAATAAGAACACCTCCTCCCAGCTGCCCACTGCACTGAAGATAGGAAACACTGTCACCACTGATAAATCCACCATAATTGAAAATTTCAATAAGCATTTTTCTACTGTGCAAACTGGAAACACTTATCTCCCTCACTAGCTTTAAGCACCAACTGTCAGAGCAGCTCACAGATTACTGCACCTGTACATAGCCCACCTATAATTTAGCCCAAACAACTACCTCTTTCCCTACTGTATTTAATTTATTTATTTATTTTGCTCCTTTGCACCCCATTATTTGTATTTCTACTTTGCACATTCTTCCATTGCAAATCTACCATTCCAGTGTTTTACTTGCTATATTGTATTTACTTTGCCACCATGGCCTTTTTTTGCCTTTACCTCCCTTCCCACCTCCTTTGCTCACATCGTATATAGACTTGTTTATACTGTATTATTGACTGCATGTTTGTTTTACTCCATGTGTAACTCTGTGTCGTTGTATCTGTCGAACTGCTTTGCTTTATCTTGGCCAGGTCGCAATTGTAAATTGAGAACTTGTTCTCAACTTGCCTACCTGGTTAAATAAAGGTGAAATAAAAATAATAAAAGCTGGGTTTGATTCTTGGAGTCCACCATGCAGGTACTGCCATCTGCTGCCTAGATAATGAAACTACACTGAGGGTTGACAGTTGAAGTCGGAGGTTTACATACACTTAGGTTGGAGTCATTAAAACTAGTTTTTCAACCACTCCACAAATTTCTTGACAACAAACTACAGTTTTGGCAAGTCGGTTAGGACATCTACTTTGTGCATGACAAGTCATTTTTCCAACAATTGTTTACAGACAGATTATTTCACTGTATCACAATTCCAGTGGGTCAGAAGTTTACATACACTAAGTTGACTGTGCCTTTAAACAGCTTGGAAAATTCCCCAAAATTATGCCATGGCTTTAGAAGCTTCTGATAGGCTAACTGACATAATTTTAGTCAATTGGAGGTGTACCTGTGAATGTATTTCAAGGCCTACCTTCAAACTATGTGCCTCTTTCCTTGACATCATGGGAAAATCTAAATAAATCAGCCAAGACCTCAGAAAAATAATTGTAGACCTCCACAAGTCTAGTTCATCCTTAGGAGCAATTTCCAAACACCTGAAGGAACCACGTTCATCTGTACAAACAATAGTACACAAGTATAAACACCATGGGACCACGCAGCCGTCATACCGTTGTCTCCTAGAGATGAACGTACTTTGGTGCGAAAAGTGCAAATCAATCCCAGAACAACAGCAAAGGACCTTGTGAAGATGCTGGAGGAAACGGGTACAAAAGTATCTATATCCACAGTAAAACGAGTCATATATCGACATAACCTGAGAGGCCGCTCAGCAAGGAAGAAGCCACTGCTCCAAAAATGCCATAAAAAAGCCAGACTACGGTTTGCAACTGCACATGGGGACAAAGATAGTACTTTTTGGAGAAATGTTCTCTGGTCTGATGAAACAAAAATAGAACTGTTTGGCCATAATGACCAGCGTTGTTTGGAGGGAAAAGGGGGAGGCTTGCAAGCCGAAGAACACCATCCCAACCGTGAAGCACAGGGGTGGCAGCATCATGTTGTTGGGGTGCTTATCTGTAGGAGGGACTGGTGCACTTCACAAAATAGATGACATCATGAGGCAGGAAAATTATGTGTATATATAGAAGCAACATCTCAAGACATCAGTCAGGAAGTTAAAGCTTCCTGACTGGACAATGACCCCAAGCATACTTCCAAAGTTGTGGCAAAATGACTTAAGGACAACAAAGTCAAGGTATTGGAGTGGCCATCAGAAAGCCCTGACCTCAATCCTATAGAACATTTCTGGGCAGAATTGAAAAAGTGTGTGCAAGCAAGGAGGCCTACAAACCTGACTTACTTACACCAGCTCTGTCAGAAGGAATGGGCCGAAATTAACCACATTTATTGTGGGAAGCATGTGGAAGGCTACCCAAAAACTTTGACCCAAGTTAAACAATTTATAGGCAATACTACCAAATACTAATTGAGTGTATGTAAACTTCTGACCCACTGGGAATGTGATGAAAGAAAGAAAACCTGAAATAAATCATTCTCTCTACTATTATTCTGACATTTCACGTTCTTAAAATAAAGTGGCAATCCTAACTCACCTAAAATAGGGAATTTTTACCGGGATTAAATGTCAGGAATTGTGAAAAACTGAGTTTAAACGTATTTGGCTAAGGTGTATGTAAACTTCTGACTTCAACTGTACATGAGCTGTGTCTAAAACAATGGATCCAATGGAACAGTCCCAAAAGCGCAAACTCCAAGCTAAATCATTGTATCAAAACATTTTCCCCGGGTGATGTCCAATACACTGTTTATTTACACTGACAAAGGGATTCTGAGTTGTACAATCCATCCCCTCACCACCACTTCATCATCTTTACTGTTATTTACACTGACAACTGTTGTGGAATAATCAGAATTGGTTGGTAACATAGGTAAGATGTTTTATATTCATCATATGTTTGTAAGTTACTTCTCATCAGAATGGTATTTTTGTATAATACTGTGGCGAGGTTGCAGTTATCTGTTCTATGTCAAGACTAAGTTGCATGGGCCGCAGAGAGGGGAGAGGTCAAGGGGTCATCATGTGTAAACATATCTTTTGCTCCACTGTGTCTGTGTGCCAGTTCACTCCCTACTTTTCACATCGGGGATGGCAGTGTCTGGAATCATTCTATCCTCTCCGTGAGCTTGTCCAGGATTGGTTGTATTTAGAGTTGGTTGTATCTAAATGACAATTTGATATATGCCTGTTGATATGGAGGATTGGTTTATGGTTCTGGGGTTTGAGTAAGGAGACAAAGCTGAACGATTTATTATGTCTATGCTGTCTGACTATGTGTGTTCTTTGCTATTAAAGGATCGCAGTTGCAAGGCAGAAGGGGCTCTCAGAGAATTCATTGAGAGACACTGAATTTATCTGAGTCACAGGGTTGTGATAGAGCTCATATAATTAAAGATGGACTTTGATAACTAACTCTGACTTGTGTTGTGGTTTGCTCCCATGATTTGGTAAATAGAGGAAATTTCCACGACACAACGTTATTCTGTAGCTACATGTTGAAATGGTTACTACTCTATAGACCAGAGAGCTGTACTGTAGCTACATGTTGAAATGGTTACTACTCTAGACCAGAGAGCTGTACTGTTACTACATGTTGAAATGGTTACTACTCTATAGACCAGAGAGCTGTACTGTAACTACATGTTGAAATGGTTACTACTCTAGACCAGAGAGCTGTACTGTAGCTACATGTTGAAATGGTTACTACTCTATAGACCAGAGAGCTCTAAGAAATCTACAAAACCGAATACTACTACACAGGAACATTCAATCTGCAGCTGTTTAAATACTTTAGTCTGGTAAACGTGACCGAGAACCACCGGGTGGTACTCTGAAAGATGCATTCTGGAGAACATTTCTCTATCGAACGACCATTGGTATACCTGACGTACCCATTATAAACAGACCTACAACTACAAAAGACTGATCTCTGGTGGACAAAACAAGAGACTTTCTGTCAACTGACTCTCCAGCAGACAGACTGACGATTTCAGAGATATACAGGCGTAAATATATAAATTGTAATTCCTTCCGAATGAGCGACTGTTCATGTGCAAAGTATTAGCATTTACATGAGCATAGTTAAACTGTGTGTAGTGGGTCCATTCTGTCTTTCCCGCTCTTTATCTGTCCCCACCCCTTTCCATTGTCTACCAAGCCGTCATATTGGGCTAAGTCCACTAGGGACTTTTCATTGCATTAGTAACCAATAACCATTGTGTTTATGTAATTATTTAATTACTAAATAAGCCAATATGTATATAGCGGATTCATAATTTATGCTATGGTTCAAGCAGATATCCAAGGATTTTGAAACATTCAGAATATGACTGATGAGGTATTAATACATTAGTCACTTTATTAATCGATAAGATATTAAAATATCTGAAGAGTTAAATCCGGGAAATAGTAACTCTTTAAACAACATTTTCCCGTGGTGCCCCGACTTTCTAGTTAAAGTTTAATCACATAATAATTACACAGAGAATTGATAATATAACATTATTGACTTTAATGATAGTCAAGACACACCCCTATCTTCAAGTGGCCCAGGAATTGCCAAAAGTCCTCACAAGGATAGTAAAACAAGGAAAATTCTCCCATGTGGGAACATTTACCACATCCCCACAAGGACAAAGGCTATTTTAAGCTTAGGGGTTGGGGTTAAGGAAAGGGAAAATAGGATTTCAAATGGAAATCAAATTGTGGGGTTATGGTGTGTGTGACTGTGTACAAGAGAGAGGGCGAGACAGACAAAATGTTTTACACACAATAAATTAATGTCATAGCACAAATTAATGATGTACACTGAGACAAAAACAAATAAAGGCTTGGTGTACCACAGATGTGTTAGGTTGCTAACCGTTTGATTGAAATCACTAAACAGCTGTTGCAACCACAGTATTTCATTTTCAGAGGCTAGAATCCACAAGCTAGAGTCTTAATATAACTGTATAGGACTACAGTTTGTTGTGGGGTATGAAGGTAGGTTACAGTCTAGTTGCAGATGACCTATAATACAATATCTTGTGTTGGCTGAAACACTAACCCAGTATTATAGAATGTATCATATATATAATAATATGGTGGGACCTATGTGTTGGCTGCAACACTGCCCTTCTTGTCGCTGAAGAAGCTCCTGAGAATGAGAACCTGTCCAATGCTGACAGTGAAAAGGATTATAGTTTCTCCTATCGACCAATAGGACACACGCTCATGGAGGTCCTCTGCTCTGATGCGGTCATGAGCCTCCCTTAACCGATACCAGGTCTGAGAGTCAGACACTACCTTCAGGATCTCATGGATGGACAGACAGGCCGACTCCATCTGGAGAAGAGACGAGATTAATATTAATACATCCTTAGAGGGGCAATCTGCAATTTAAACAACATTGCGTTCACATCTACATATGTCAAGTGCCTAGGGGGTGGAGTTAGTCATATATAGCTCTAGGAGTAAGGGATGCTTTCTGGATGGGCCTAGCTGCAAAGGTACCTAGAGGTTAGCTGCGCTTAGCAACACGGATCTAGTGACATACACTAGCGCTGCTTTCAATTGGATTGGACAAAAACAATTAGCTGGGAAGCCAGAAGTTAAATACAATTATTTTTCAACTTACTGACCCACTTCCTCCCTGCTTACCTCGTCAAAATAAAAGTCCTGCACAATATGTGGGGAAAAAAAATAATAACTTGTGGGTGGCTTTTATCATACAGTCCTGTGGACCGTTTTGGTTCAACCCATTCCAATTGAATGCAGCGCTAGTGTGTGTCAATAGACCCACGTCGTTAAGAGCAGCGAACCTCTAAGTACCTTTCCAGCTAGGTCTTCTGTGATCTACTGTACTGGTGTCAGTGATCTTACCTTTATTAGTTATATAAAATGGCATAGATATCTAAATTATTAGATACACATGCTGAACAAAAATATAAATCCAATCATTTCAAAACTTGTACTGCGTTACAGTTCATAAACATTAAATCTGTTGTGGGGGTTCTGGGCTGGCATGGTTACATGTGGTCTGTGGTTGAGGCCGGTTGGACGATGTTGGAGGCGGCTTATGGTAGCGAAATGAACATTCAATTCTCTGGCAACAGCTCTGGTGGACATTCCTGCAGTCAGCATGCCAATTGCACGCTCCCTCAAAACATCTGTGGCATGGTGTTGTGTGACTAAACTGCACATTTTAAAAGTGGCCTTTTATTGTCCCTAGCAGAAGGTGCACCTGTGTAATGATCATGCCGTTTAGTCAGCTTCTTGAATGCCACTCCTGTCAGGTGGATGGATTATCTTGGCAAAGGAGAAATGCTCACTAACAGGGATGTAAGCTTTTTGTGCGTACGGAACATTTCTGGGATTTATATTTCAGCTCATGAAACATGGGACCAACACTTTACTTATTGCGTTTATATTGTATTTTTATATACACAGTGCATTCGGAAAGTATTCAGACCCCTTCCCCACATTTTGCGATGTTACTTTATTCTAAAATCGCTAAAATGACAAAGCAATAACAGGTTAGAATTTTTTTCAAATGTATTAAAAATCAAACAGAAATATCTTATTTACATAAGTATTTGGACCCTTTGCTATGAGACTCAAAATTGAGCTGGTGCATCCTGTTTCCATTGATCATCCTTGAGATGTTTCTACAACTTGATTGGTCCACCTGAGGTAAATACAATTGATTGGACATGATTTGGAAAGGCAAACACCTGTCTGTATAAGGTCCTACAGTTGATGGTGCATGGAAGGGTACAAAAAAATGTCTGCAGCATTGAAGGTTCCCCAAGCAAACAGTGGCCTCCATCATTCTTTAATGGAAGAAGTTCCTAGAGCTGGCCGCCCGGCCAAACTGAGCAAATTGGGGGAGAAGGGCCTTGGTCAGGGTGGTGACCAAGAACCCAATGGTCACTCTGACAGAGCGCCAGAGTTCCTCTGTGGAGATTAGAGAACCTTCCAGAAAGACAACCATTTCTGCAGCACACCACCAATCAGGCCTTTATGGTAGTGGCCAGACGGAAGCCACTCCTCAGTAAAAAGCACATGACAACCCGCTTGGAGTTTGCTGAAAGGCACCTAAAGGACTCTTACCATGAGAAACTAAATTCTCTGGTATGATGAAACCAAGATTGAAGTCTTTGGCCTGAATGCCAAGCGTCACATCCTGGAACCATTCCTACGGTGACACATGGTGGTGGTAGCATCATGCTGTGGTGATGTTTTTCAGCGGCAGGGACTGGGAAGACTAGTCAGGATCGAGGGAAAGATGAACGGAGCAAAGTACAGAGAGATCCTTGATGAAAATCTGCTCCAAAGCACCCAGGTCCTCAGGATGGGGCGAAGGTTCAACTTCCAACAGGACAACAACCCTAAGCACACAGCAAAGACAACACAGGAGTGGCTTTGGGACAAGTCCCTGAATGTCCTTGAGTGGCCCAGCCAGAACCCGGACTTGAACCCCATTGAACATCTCTGGCGAGACCTGAAAATAGCTGTGCAGCGACACTCCCCATCCAACCTGACAAGAGCTTGAGAGGATCTTCAGAGAAGAATGTGAGAAACTCCCAAAATACAGGTGTGCCAAGCTTGTAGCATACCCAAGAAGACTTGAGGCTGTAATCGCTGCCAAAGGTGCTTCGACAAAGTATTGAGTAAAGGGTCTGAATACTTAGGTAAATGTGACTCACCACCTGGATTCGGTCTTATGTAGCAACATTTGAATTTCTGTTTTTTTACATTGGATAAAAGTAGAGCCTCAGAGCAACAAAATGGTATATCATACACTGCATTTGAGGAAACAACGGGAAAGTAATTCTGCTTTGAAAGTCGATAAACTTGTAAACTCACGTCATGACGTTACTACCCTGCATGAATCTGAAGGTAGCTAACCCCCCAAAAAAGCAGCGTTTGACATGATTACCTAGACATACTGACCAGCTCCAATAGACAGACGCATGCTATATGGCAGACCAATCCAAACATCTCTCGGCATGTCCAGCCCACTCATTATCTCAGCCAATCAAGGCTAGCGGGAAGGTTGCTTGCTTTTTCTGTGGCTAAACCAACTAGGCTTGTAATTTAACAATTGTATTTGTATTTACAGATGGCATTCTGGCAACTTTGATATTAAGGCACATGAAAGTTAACATGTTTGAGAAGGCATTTCTGCCAAAAAAACACATTTTGATAAATTATTTTTTACATTCTAACAGCCTCCTGTGAAGTTGTGACTTGCGACATACGCCTAGTTTCCTGAATCGGGTCACAAGTGATATCAGTTTAACATTTAGAATAAATTTGCAATTTTTTTTAAAAAAACAGCTTTTGGTTCATCATGATGGGGTATTGTGTGTAGATTGGGAGGGGGGTGAGTCAGTTTTATAATAAGGCTGTAACAAAATGTGGAAAAAGTCAAGGGGTCTGAATATTTTCAGAATACACTGTATATAGTATTATATTATGATCTTACATGGGTTAGGGTTGTGCCGTGGCGGAGATCTTTGTGGGCTATACTCAGCCTTGTCTCAGGATGGTAAGTTGGTGATTGAAGATATCCCTCTAGTGGTGTGGGGGCTGTGCTTTGGCAAAGTGGGTGGGGTTATATCCTTCCTGTTTGGCCCTGTCCGAGGGTGTCCTCAGATGGGGCCACAGTGTCTCCTGACCCCTCCTGTTTCAGCCTCCAGTATTTATGCTGCAGTAGTTTGTGTCGGGGGGCTAGGGTCAGTTTGTTATATCTGGAGTACTTCTCCTGTCCTATTCGGTGTCCTGTGTGAATTTAAGTGTGCTCTCTCTACTTCTCTCGGAGGACCTGAGCCCTAGGACCATGCCTCAGGACTACCTGACATGATGACTCCTTGCTGTCCCCAGTCCACCTGGCCATGCTGCTGCTCCAGTTTAAACTGTTCTGCCTTATTATTATTAGACCATGCTGGTCATTTATGAACATTTGAACATCTTGGCCATGTTCTGTTATAATCTCCACCCGGCACAGCCAGAAGAGGACTGGCGACCCCACATAGCCTGGTTCCTCTCTAGTTTTTGGCCTTTCTAGGGAGTTTTTCCTAGCCACCGTGCTTCTACACCTGCATTGCTTGCTGTTTGGGGTTTTAGGATGGGTTTCTGTACAGCACTTTGAGATATCAGCTGATGTACGAAGGGCTATATAAATAAATTTGATTTGATTTGATCTTACCTGTGTCAGTCAAATGCATATGTAATATAATTAAAGTCGAATATAGTTATAACATTGTTTTACCTGTGTTAGGGCTGTGTCTCTGTTCATGTCAGGCAGTAGGGGTCTCTCCTCTCCAGACCTGAAGTCCAGGTAGATGGTCTTGTGGGAGAAGGTAGAGAACTCATTGCTGAAGCAGACCTTGTAGGTTCCTTTCATAGTGGTGGTGTGAGAGAAGCTATCGTACTGCTTCTTCCTCTCCTGATACAGGACGTTGTTCACTGGATCTGTTACAAAGCAGTCCACATCATAGTTCCCTCCTGCAATCACCTGGTATATACAACATGGAAAGATTAGGATGATGTAAGGAAACACATTTAGAGTAATTCAGCCCTTACAAAAAAAGACTGCAGTCAGAGTGCAGTACAACTGCAGTATGCTGCAAATACTGCTTCCAAAATACGTTTTAATTACAGTAGTCATTTTGCAGTGTAACTGCAGTTAGAGAGCTGTATAACCACAGTAACTGTACTTTTACTGAGGTTTCAAAACTGCAAAATCTTTTTGTGCATTCTTCCAGTGAGTGTGAAGGGACAATTAGAGCATGGGATCAGATAAAGCAGTTCAATGCACTAACTAACTCAACCATATGGGGAAATGGCATCATAACTACTACACGTATTGAATCACTTACTTGAAAGTCTAGGTCAAACTTCACTCCATTCTGGAGCTCTTCATAGAAACATTGCTTGTCGTTATCAGGTAACTCAAACGTCAACTCCGTGGAACAAACAACGATCACATGCAACATCAAACAACACAGTCCAAGGGAACGCATTCTGTAGGACAAATGCTATGAAAATGTGGTTATAAATGAAAGCTACAACAACAAACAGTTGAAGTCGCAACCAGTCACTTCTTCAATGTTCATGTGATGACAGGGAGATATAAAAAAAAAAGTTTGGAAAGCTCCCACCCATAGAGAACGATAGAGAAAGCATATATTGTTCCTATTTTGGCGTCTAAGCGCACAGAAAGCACCATTGATAAGATCTCAATTTGAAATAGTATTTTTTTTCTTCGCGATTGGCCGATCTCTCCCAATGACGCTTTTGGATATGATAGGGTCATTAGGAGGGATCAGACAATAAAGTTGGAAGCCCCACCCAGTTGACTACGTTAAAATGGTGGAAGCCATCAATGACGCTGTCTATGTCAAAATATTTTTTGGGCTACTAGAGGCCTCTATCATTCTCTATGCTCCCACCATAACCGACGTGGCATCAAAACAAAACACTTCCGGATCACGATTATTTTTTACAAAATATTGTATTTTATTTTATACAATTTGAACCATATTCAGAGATTTGGAAACTGTTGAGCTTGAAATCACTTGTTTTCCGTTCTACGGATTTTAGTTATAGTAGTGCAACATTTTTAAACGTGATGATTACGTTGTATCACTGGGTGGAGTTGATTATGCTGAGCCGCGGGGCACCGGTTTATGGCCCGTGACATGAACGGGCAAAAACGGTGAGGGAGGAGCACACTTTTCAAATCGAAATGTAACAGGCAGCATGGTGAATCGTCCAGAAAGAAACAAAATCTATTTTCCATAGGCTTGAATTTTATAGCTAGTCTTCATTGGGAAGGCATATAAGCATTCACTTGTAGATGTGAAAACAGAATCTTACTCATTACCCCTCGTGCTTAATTACTTAACTTTTGTTTTGTATGGAACCCTGTTCGGGTCTTAAAGCACGTGTTCAAAACACAATCTTTTTAATGCTACGTGTGTAAAGTAAACAGGTGTAGGTGCTAAATAAATAAGCGGTTCAACATGTGCTAAATAAACGGCTGCAAGCGGTCCTGCACAGGTCAAGTTAACGCCTACAGCTGCTAAATATACACCTACACACGCTAACTTAAGGCGTTCTTTAATATGCACATTTTACTAGCTCCTCCTTTCTTCCAAATTTCACAGTTTGAAGGAACTTCCTTTTCCATTGCAAGCAGAGTTTAACCTTTAAAAGGTAACGGTTTTGTCTTTGAAATGTGTTGTTACTGAATCGTAAAGTTTATCAGCTAGTTTACAGTGGAAGGATCTGTTTCTCATCAAATCAAATCAAATTTATTTATATAGCCCTTCGTACATCAGCTGATATCTCAAAGTGCTGTACAGAAACCCAACCTAAAACCCCAAACAGCAAGCAATGCAGGTGTAGAAGCACGGTGGCTAGGAAAAACTCCCTAGAAAGGCCAAAACCTAGGAAGAAACCTAGAGAGGAACCAGGCTATGTGGGGTGGCCAGTCCTCTTCTGGCTGTGCCGGGTGGAGATTATAACAGAACATGGCCAAGATGTTCAAATGTTCATAAATGACCAGCATGGTCGAATAATAATAAGGCAGAACAGTTGAAACTGGAGCAGCAGCACAGTCAGGTGGACTGGGGACAGCAAGGAGTCATCGTGTCAGGTATTCCTGGGGCATGGTCCTAGGGCTCAGGTCCTCCGAGAGAGAGAAAGAAAGAGAGAATTAGAGAGAGCATATGTGGGATGGCCAGTTCTCTGGGGGCGCCAATCCAGACAGGATGACCACATCAGTGAATCAACCCACTCAGGTGACGCACCCCCTCCAGAGACGGCATGAGAGAGCCCCAGTAAGCCAGTGACTCAGCCCCTGTAATAGGGTTAGAGGCAGAAAATCCCAGTGGAAAGAGGGGAACCGGCCAGGCAGAGACAGCAAGGGTGGTTCGTTGCTCCAGAGCCTTTCCGTTCACCTTCCCACTCCTGGGCCAGACTACACTCAATCATATGACCCACTGAAGAGATGAGTCTTCAGTAGAGACTTGAAGGTTGAGACCGGGTTTGCGTCTCTGACATGGGTAGGCAGACCGTTCCATAAAAATGGAGCTCTATAGGAGAAAGCTCTGCCTCCAGCTGTTTGCTTAGAAATTCTAGGGACAATTAGGAGGCCTGCGTCTTGTGACCGTAGCGTACGTGTAGGTATGTACGGCAGGACCAAATCAGAGAGATAGGTAGGAGCAAGCCCATGTAATGCTTTGTAGGTTAGCAGTAAAACCTTGAAATCAGCCCTTGCTTTGACAGGAAGCCAGTGAAGAGAGGCTAGCACTGGAGTAATATGATAATTTTTTTTGGTTCTAGTCAGGATTCTAGCAGCCGTATTTAGCACTAACTGAAGTTAATTTAGTGCTTTATCCAGGTAGCCGGAAAGTAGAGCATTGCAGTAGTCTAACCTAGAAGTGACAAAAGCATGGATTAATTTTTCTGCATCATTTTTGGATAGAAAGTTTCTGATTTTTGCAATGTTACGTAGATGGAAAAAAGCTGTCCTTGAAATGGTCTTGATATGTTCTTCAAAAGAGAGATCAGGGTCCAGAGTAACGCCGAGGTCATTCACAGTTTTATTTGAGACGACTGTACAACCATTAAGATTAATTGTCAGATTCAACAGAAGATATCTTTGTTTCTTGGGACCTAGAACAAGCATTTCTGTTTTGTCTGAGTTTAAAAGTAGAAAGTTTGCAGCCATCCACTTCCTTATGTCTGAAACACATGCTTCTAGCAAGGGCAATTTTGGGGCTTCACCATGTTTCATTGAAATGTACAGCTGTGTGTCATCCGCATAGCAGTGAAAGTTAACATTATGTTTTCGAATAACATCCCCAAGAGGTAAAATATATAGTGAAAACAATAGTGGTCCTAAAACAGAACCTTGAGGAACACCGAAATTTACAGTTGATTTGTCAGAGGACAAACCATTCACAGAGACAAACTGATATCTTTCCGACAGATAAGATCTAAACCAGGCCAGAACTTGTCCGTGTAGACCAATTTGGGTTTCCAATCTCTCCAAAAGAATGTGGTGATCGATGGTATCAAAGGCAGCACTAAGGTCTAGGAGCTTTTTCAAGAGAGGCTTTATTACTGCCACTTTTAGTGAGTTTGGTACACATCCGGTGGATAGAGAGCCGTTTATTATGTTCAACATAGGAGGGCCAAGCACAGGAAGCAGCTCTTTCAGTAGTTTAGTTGGAATAGGGTCCAGTATGCAGCCTGAAGGTTTAGAGGCCATGATTATTTTCATCATTGTGTCAAGAGATATAGTACTAAAACACTTGAGCGTCTCTCTTGATCCTAGGTCCTGGCAGAGTTGTGCAGACTCAGGACAACTGAGCTTTGAAGGAATACGCAGATTTAAGGAGGAGTCCGTAATTTGCTTTCTAATAATCATAATCTTTTCCTCAAAGAAGTTCATGAATTTATCACTGCTAAAGTGAAAGTCATCCTCTCTTGGGGAATGCTGCTTTTTAGTTAGCTTTGCGACAGTATCAAAAAGGAATTTAGGATTGTTCTTATTTTCCTCAATTAAGTTAGAAAAATAGGATGATCGAGCAGCAGCAAGGGCTCTTCGGTACTGCACAGTACTGTCTTTCCAAGCTAGTCGGAAGACTTCCAGTTTGGTGTGGCGCCATTTCTGTTCCAATTTTCTGGAAGCTTGCTTCAGAGCTTGGGTATTTTCTGTGTACCAGGGAGCTAGTTTCTTATGAGAAATGTTTTTAGTTTTTAGGGGTGCAACTGCATCTAGGGTATTGCGCAAGGTTAAATTGAGTTCCTCAGTTAGGTGGTTAACTGATTTTTGTCCTCTGGCGTCCTTGGGTAGACAGAGGGAATCTGGAAGGACATCAAGGACTCTTTGTGTTGTCTGTGAATTTATAGCACGACTTTTGATGATCCTTGGTTGGGGTCTGAGCAGATTATTTGTTGCAATTGCAAACGTAATAAAATGGTTGTCCGATAGTCCAGGATTATGAGGAAAAACATTAAGATCCACAACATTTATTCCATGGGACAAAACTAGGTCCAGCGTATGACTGTGACAGTGAGTGGGTCCAGAGACATGTTGGACAAAACCCACTGAGTCGATGATGGCTCCGAAAGCCTTTTGGAGTGGGTCTGTGGACTTTTCCATGTGAATATTAAAGTCACCAAAGATTAGAATATTATCTGCTATGACTACAAGGTCCGATAGGAATTCAGGGAACTCAGTGAGGAACGCTGTATATGGCCCAGGAGGCCTGTAAACAGTAGCTATAAAAAGTGACTGAGTAGGCTGCATAGATTTCCTGACTAGAAGCTCAAAAGACGAAAACGTCATCATTTTTTTTTTTGTAAATTGAAATTTGCTATCCTAAATGTTAGCAACACCTCCGCCTTTGCGGGATGCACGGGGGATATGGTCACTAGTGTAGCCAGGAGGTGAGGCCTCATTTAACACAGTAAATTCATCAGGCTTAAGCCATGTTTCAGTCAGGCCAATCACATCAAGATTATGATCAGTGATTAGTTCATTGACTATAATTGCCTTTGAAGTAAGGGATCTAACATTAAGTAGCCCTATTTTGAGATGTGAGGTATCATGATCTCTTTCAATAATGACAGGAATGGAGGTGGTCTTTATCCTAGTGAGATTGCTAAGGCGAACACCGCCATGTTTAGTTTTGCCCAACCTAGGTCGAGGCACAGACACGGTCTCAATGGTGATAGCTGAGCTGACTACACTGACTGTGCTAGTGGCAGACTCCACTATGCTGGCAGGCTGGCTAACAGCCTGCTGC
Organism: Oncorhynchus mykiss; assembly: GCF_013265735.2. NCBI lineage: Eukaryota > Metazoa > Chordata > Actinopteri > Salmoniformes > Salmonidae > Oncorhynchus > Oncorhynchus mykiss. Next base: position 41,793 of record NC_048590.1, on the reverse strand, counting down.
CTGGCCTGCACCCTATTTCATTGTGGAGCTAGAGGAGTTAGAGCCCTGTCTATGTTGGTAGATAAAATGAGAGCACCCCTCCAGGTAGGATGGAGTCCGTCACTCCTCAGCAGGTCAGACTTGGTCCTGTTTGTGGGTGAGTCCCAGAAAGAGGGCCAATTATCTACAAATTCTATCTTTTGGGAGGGGCAGAAAACAGTTTTCAACCAGCGATTGAGTTGTGAGACTCTGCTGTAGAGCTCATCACTCCCCCTAACTGGGAGGGGGCCAGAGACAATTACTCGATGCCGACACATCTTTCTAGCTGATTTACACGCAGAAGCTATGTTGCGCTTGGTGATCTCTGACTGTTTCATCCTAACATCGTTGGTGCCGACGTGGATAACAATATCTCTATACTCTCTACACTCGCCAGTTTTAGCTTTAGCCAGCACCATCTTCAGATTAGCCTTAACGTCGGTAGCCCTGCCCCCCGGTAAACAGTGTATGATCGCTGGATGGTTCGTTTTAAGTCTAATACTGCGGGTAATGGAGTCGCCAATGACTAGAGTTTTCAATTTGTCAGAGCTAATGGTGGGAAGCTTCGGCGTCTCAGACCCCGTAACGGGAGGAGTAGAGACCAGAGAAGACTCGGCCTCTGACTCCGACCCGCTGCTTAATGGGGAAAACCGGTTGAAAGTTTCTGTCAGCTGAATGAGCAACACCGGTTGAGCGTTCCTACAGCATTTCCTTCCAGAAACCGTGAGAAAGTTGTCCGGCTGCGGGGACTGTGCCAGGGGATTTATACTACTATCTGTACTTACTGGTGGCACAGACGCTGTTTCATCCTTTCCTACACTGAAATTACCCTTGCCTAGCGATTGCGTCTGAAGCTGGGCTTGTAGCACAGCTATCCTCGCCGTAAGGCGAGTACAGCGACTGCAATTAGAAGGCATCATGTTAATGTTACTACTTAGCTTCGGCTGTTGGAGGTCCTGACGAATCGTGTCCAGATAAAGCGTCCGGAGTGAAAAAGTTGAGGAAAAAAGTAGTCAACATTTCCACGTAGTCAACATTTTCACTGGCTATAAAATTCAGCTAACATTAATCTAGTACCAGGATCAGCAGTGCTTAGCATAAGCTAAATCAGATACTTGCTGCTAATTTAGCTAACGTCGGTAGCCTCGAACCCCGGCCATATTATATAATTTAGTTCCCCTCAAACTTTGCCTGGTCATACTGCTAACCGCAGTGAACTGCACCATCTTGTGTTTTATTAAAAGCGCCGCTGAAAAAACGGAAACATTTAGGAGTGTGTTAGTATCAAGGTAAATTACATACTAGCAAGTTTGTTGCTTGAATGCAGGGCCAGGCATAACATTACATAGATTAGACAAGTGAGATGCTCAATATCTTGGTAGTTCTCGATTTTTGGACTATTGTCTTTATTTTGCTTTATCATTGACTTAAGGAAGACAAGCTACCTAAATGTGACTTATCGGCTAGTGTAACAGATGTATATCGTACTCTCCTTGCGTTGTGTTTTCTCCAAATCACATCAGCCAGTGGTCCCAGTTGAGCATCATTTATTTCTGTTGCTGTTGTTAAATGGGAAACAGCACGTTAGTTGTGCAGGGCTTAACGATATTGATAGCTGTCAATGGCAAAATCTGTAGCATGAAGACTACTGCTAGCAGTGGGCTTATGTGACCATTACATCGGTGTATGGTAGTGTAGCGTGGTTCATTCTGCGTTGTGTACTTTTAATTAGGACGCTGCCACAACTGAAGGTCTGCTAGTTGAATTATTTTTATTTGCCCTGCACACGAAGAGACAACACACATTATGTTAACCCTTGGCGCAGTCATAGCTCTCAGGCACCTGCGCAAGCACATGGACACTCACTCAAACACTGTCCCAAGTACTCACAAGTTACAATAGATACCCTAGTTAGGGAGCTTTGTGAAACTTGTTAACATAAATCTTTATATTGTCCACATTGTAACAAACTTATGGTAGCATAACAGTACATTGTGTAACATTATGACGGTTTTATATTGAACAATTTCGGAGCCAAGGACAACATACCTTGCTAGCTGAAGGTCAGGCAAAAGAGAACAATAAGGGGGTATGGAAATACAGATACCCGCAATGGGCCAAACCAAAATATACAAAACTTTTACAATCACATGTCTGTACAATATTGATATGAAAAGTGTTTGTACACACATTATTATTATCAAATTATTAACATCCCCTCTTGACCTGGCCTATTTGAACTGGTCCTTGTGTGCAATTTGGTGCATAATCTAGGGGAACAACATCACACTGCTACACTAGCTAACACACTTATTTAGAGCAGTCAGATGCCAAAACACATCCCAGAAAGTCCCTCAATCCCTAACAGGTACCATATACCCACACATGTATAAATCAGTAACGTACAGCAAACTTGTACACATTGTAAAATAGAAAACAGTATTCAGAACGTGACCTACCCCTTGCGTCACATTTTCATACTGGGAAGACCTGACGTTCTCTCCCTATCTGCATGCGGGGCCAATCACAACACACCTTATTGTCATCAGAGTTGAACTAACCAATAAGAATGATTGAACATTAAATACACATTTCTTTAGAGGCAAGTGGAAACATAACCAACCCTGTTACACTAGTACTGAAGCCAGACGTGTTTTTGAGTTACGCGTTTAGCCCAAAGCCTTGTATTTAAGCAAAAACAACAACTTAAGGTAGGCAACTTCTTCAGCCTGACTGGCTTTCATTTAAATGCTAGAGTTGGCTCGCAATTAGCATGAAGACAAAGAAAAGCTCACATAAAGCAAATTTGGCTAGTGACAACCTTGTAAAACCTTTGCTAACGTCTAACGTTACATGTCAGCTTTCGAAAAGAGTAGACTTTAATGTGCACGTTCACTTTTTGAATATTTATATTTCATCGAAGCTTATCAGGGTAAAATAACTTCAGGCATATACCCAGTACTGCTTCAAAGGAATAGGGTTCCCATTCCTTCCGTTTTATTTTCACACATTGTGTCTTGCAGAAGGGAACCATGAAGAGGAGCTTGGAGTGGACAAAGGGGAGGCTGATTAAACAGCAGAGAAGACCTGATTCATCAAGTATCAATTAATTCTGGTGATTCTCACCTGGTTGGCATGCATGTGCAACCGATGTGAAATGGCTAGCTAGTTAGCAGTGGTGCGCGCTAATAGCGTTTCAATCGGTGACGTCACACGCTCTGAGACCTTGGAAGTAGTTGTTCCCCTTGCTCTGCAAGGGCCGTGGCTTTTGTGGAGTGATGGGTAACGATGCTTCGAGGGTGGCTGTTCATCGATGTGTGCAGAGGGTACACTACTGGTTCAAGCCCCGGTAGGGGCGAGGGGATGGATGGAAGCTAAACTTAATGTTGCATACCATGCACAACACGACAAGGTGTGCAACATTAAGCCCAATCAAACATCCAATGTTATTAAAACATGTATCCCAATTTACAGTCAAGCAACACCTGTCAGTTGTGTTAATGTTAGGAACTACAAGCAATCTATGGTTCTTGGAGTCAATTAATCAATTGAAAGTGACTACAATTAGAAATGTTTAAACTTTCAGTAAAGATTAAAGTAATCTGCTCTTGTGGTTCTGTTTACATTTATTCAGACACTTCAATCTGACACTCTTGTTAATGTTTAACGTCAGGCAAAACGTCTTCAGCCACCGCAGGACGGAGAGCTGCTGGTTGGCATTTGACTGCAGTGTCTGTGGGTGTACCAGGAAATGACGTTAGGTCCCCATGATATCAAAGCGTCGCCACTGCAGCCCAGTCGATATCGATAAAAAAAAAAAACTGGAACAAATAGTGTAGCATAATGTACAACTCCAGTTTGCTTATTGTCCCAACAAATGTTAATTATACATTTTTACATGCGTCAGATTGCATTTTATTTTATAGCTCTGCTTTCAACGCCATTCTGACCCACAAACTGGTTAGCAGACTCAGGGCTCTGGGTGTAAATCCTGTAATAACAAAGTAGATTTTTTACATTATCACAAGGACCCGACCCTACCATGGTACACATGAGTACATGAAGGAGCTGTGGTACCTGACATAATGGTGATAGGACAACAGTCTCAGCGTAAGCAAAACAAAGTATGGTGATACTTGACCATTCTCCCATCTACTGTATATTAACATGGAGATGATGATCAGCAGCTTCAAGTTCCTGGACACCCTGATATCCTTTTCTGCCCTCAGTTATGACTGCTGTCTGTCTGGTACAAGGAGTATACAAGCAGGTGGGCTGCATGACTGCTGTCTGTCTGGTACATGGAGTATACAAGCAGGTGGGCTGCATGACTGCTGTCTGTCTGGTACATGGAGTATACAAGCAGGTGGGCCGCATGACTGCTGTCTGTCTGGTACATGGAGTATACAAGCAGGTGGGCTGCATGACTGCTGTCTGTCTGGTACATGGAGTATACAAGCAGGTGGGCTGCATGACTGCTGTCTGTCTGGTACATGGAGTATACAAGCAGGTGGGCTGCATGACTGCTGTCTGTCTGGTACATGGAGTAAAGAGTAGAGAGGCTATACAGGCAAGTGTGTGGCCTACAACCTCCTGTGCCAGAACTGAAAGAAATTGCGGACTATGACTTCAGAGAGAAGTTGGAGAAAGTCACTTTATACTGTGACGGATGTTATGCTACTGTTATTTTGCACTAAGTTAGAAAAACATTTGGGTTGTAGTTCATGAATAATTTTCCACATGGATTTGGTTTCCTTTTGTTGGCAGTCTTTTTTAAGGGTAGTGATAATCAGTTTATTGTTTTGCTAATTTGTCCCAAAACACAGTTCAATAAACAATGTAAGATCCAGTTAGCACAAACTGTTGATGAGGCACAGGAAGCGGTCATGTTGGGTCCAGTGAGATACATTCGTACATTGGAGAGGCCCTGGTGGAGTCAGCCACTAAGTTCTACTTAGAAAGCAGGATATGGGATGCTCTAAGCAGTGAGTTTCCATATATCTAAGGAATCTCAAGTTTAGTTCAATTCTTCAGGGCAAATTCATTGACTTTTTTTACTTTATAGATTCAAAGACTGTCTGGAGTGTCTAGATCTCCTGCCATACATGAAGACACTCAAGTTTCTTCAGAGGTGTTCATCTACGCTGAGAAACCTCTTTTGGCCAAAGACATAGCTTCTCTCTTCAAAGCAGAGCGCTCCCCACCTTGTACCAATCAAAGAGCAATAGAGAGAAGAGTCACATTTCTGGAGGGACTGACTTTCTGGAGGAGGAAGGTTAGATGCAAAACCATGATCATTGAAGTAACACAGCCCACATCAGTAAAACATCACCTACTCACTCTCACAACTGTGGGACAGCCTTATTCTTCCATGGGCCCCCCAAGAATGTACTCACTTACTATAGTTTCCAGCTTTTATAAAGCTCTTGAAATGTTTTTACTTTTTATACAAATGATCAGGAATAGTGGAACAAAAGCAAACAAGCTGTAAGTGTCTGTTTGCTGTAGTTTTTATTTATTTATACGCCATCATAAAGTGCCGTCACACAGAAGACAAACAGTAAATAAACCACACATTACATACAAAAATCAAATGTCTTACTCAAGTCATATATATTGCCATAAACAAACGTGTCTTTGTTGGTGTAAAAGTGTAACTCACCTTGAGAGTCGCAAGAAAGGCATTTTTGCCAATCAGGTCCCTTAAATATTGCAGAGGACTGGATGGCACTCATTAGCAGCCAGAGAAATTCTGTTTGTTTGTTGGTGGGAAAAGGGGGAACCAAGACAAGTCGCCCATGGGCATACACTACCCATAGGTAAACTTTGTCTAAGAACACTAGTTAGAACTGGGCGGACCACCCACTGTATTGTTAGTTAGCTGTTATTGAAGTAGGCTAGTCTAGATTAGGGGTGTTTTGGGGTATTTGTTTCTGTCCTTGGGTCCAGCTCAGGCCCTTTTACTACCCCCCTTTACCGTGTGTTTACCAAATAAACCGTGAGTGTTTGACGGTAGATTATAAATTGTCTGTGGTTATTTGTTCTGTTAGAATTTGCATGAGTTCTGTTGCGTGTCTCGTTGCCATCCTCCCGAGACTGTAGGGCCAAAAGGATTCATAACACTATATTATGACAGACCAGCTAGATCTATTGTCTCTATTATATTACTACAACCAGCTACATCTTGTGTCTTTATTATATTACGAAAGAGCAACTATAACTGTCTCTACTCTATGACAGAAAAGCTAGATCAACTGTCTCTTTTATATTATGACAGACCAGCTAGATCTACTGTCCCTATTATATTATGACAGACCAGCTAGATCTACTGTCTATTTTATAATATGACAGACCAGCTAGATCTACTATCCCAATTATATTATATTATATTATGACAGACCAGCTAGATCTACTGTCTCTATCACATTGACAGACCAGCTAGATCTACTGTCTCAATTAAATTATGACAGACCAGCTAGATCTACTTTCTCTATTATATTATGACAGACCAGCTAGATCTACTGTCTCTATTAAATTATGACAGACCAGCTACATCTACTGTCTCCTATTATATTACGGCAGACGAGCTAGATATACTGTCTCTATTATTGTTGTAACTTTAATGTGTTACAGAGTTAATGTTTAAGTTAATTTATTGAGCTGTATCTAAAGACATTTCTTTACAGTTATTTACATATGTAATTGTATTGGTTAGTATTGAATTACGCTTTTGACTGCAAGTTCCAGAATGCCTTGCGACAGAAATGAGAGAGATAACGCGCCAGTTATGTGCAGGTGCAAAGTGATTCAACTGATTTTCCGCTAGCATCTTACCTGCATTGCTCTGTAGAATCTAAAGTTGTTAAATGTAACGTGAACAAGTATTATTACTAAAAGAAGCTTTCATATCAAACCCGACGTCCCGAGTCATTACTTTGAAGACAGTTAATCTAAAATGTGGTGCCGAAATCAGGGATATGAGCTGCACCGGCTGAGGAGGAACGTCGGCATGAAGCAGAAAGAATGAGACGAAAGCGGGGTACCATTCGAGGCGCCACAAGGTGGATTTTGAATCAGATTGACATTGAAATAGCCCAGTCAAATCCGGATACCGATCACTTGAGTACATTGTTGGAATTGCTATCAGTTAAGGAGGATAGTTTGTTTTTGATCTTGGATTTGAACAGTTAACGCCATTGGACGGATTGGAGGCAGAGATTGCATGCACGGAGGATTACAAAGAGCGCATTATCATGCTGAAGAGCCATGCACAAAGAGTGATAAAGAAGAAATACGACGTCAATCCACTACCAGCCCGGGTGAGTGACGCTAACTCAAACATATCACAGAGACAATCAGTAAGGCTATTATTGAGAAATTCTATGGAGATGTCAGTATGTGGCAGGAGTTTTGGAGCCAGTATGAGACTGCTATTCACAACAATGATTCACTGTGTAATAAAGAGAAGTTTATCTATCTGAAAACATATCTCACTGGACCAGCTGCAAAGGCAGTAGCAGGACTGATGTTAACAGACAGTAACTATGATAATGCAATCACTCTACTCAAGCAGATTTGGAAGGAAAGATCTTGTGATTAGTGCTCATATGTCAAAGCTGCTGAATCTAACACCTGTGAAGAAATCCTCTGATCTAAATGCATTGAGGCAGCTATATGATGAATGTGAAATTCAGATTAGGAGCTTGGAATCACTGGGTGTAATGTCAGAAACCTATGGAAGCCTACTATGCCCAATCTTACTGCAGATGATTCCAGGGGACATAGCTCTTGACTATAGTCGTCAGGGGAGTAGATGATGAATGGTAAGTGTCTGAGATTATCAGTTTCCTACAGAATGAGGTTCAGAGCAGGGAGAGAGCGCTACAAATGACAAGATCATGCAACCAACAGAAAGAGAGCAAACCATGGAACAAGTCAGGCTTCTCCAATGAAATGAAAACAAAAAGACCCAACATGTCCTCTGCTGCAGCACTGCATACAACCAGCCAGAAGGAACAACAAACGTGTCTATTTTGTGACAGTGCAGACCATAAATCAGAAAAACTTCTTTATCCCACATGTCATTCTAGAACTGAAAGGAAAATAAATGATTGGAGTATTGAGATTACAAAGCCCGTGGTTTTTATTGGGGATTCCAACCTTGCGTGCATTCCTAGCTTTACGGACACTAACACACAGATAGATAGCTTTCCGGGAGCAACCTTTAGACAAATTGCAGGAGTGATAGGCAAGTTGGAGAACCACCTTCTGTTTGTTTTCCTGTTTCTATCAGTGGGTCCTGTCAACGGCTTGAACCAGCAGTACTCAACTGCAGTCAAGCAGTTGCAACAGCTACTGAATAAAACAACTGAAGTTTTTCCTCATGCACAGGTTTATGTTCCCATCATACACTTTTCGGATGAGCTTTCATGGGAAAAGCAGAAGGTACTGAATCAATTGAACAAGTATATTCAGAAAATTGTAGAGAACTACTGGATCTGAATAAACTTAGATTTCACACAATGCAGGATGATCCAATACATTGGAGACCAGATACAGCTGTAAACATTCTAAATTACTGGCTAGACCAGTTAAACTATTAAGAGGGGAAGAGTGTATTGATATTACTCCCCAGCACTCTAATGTACTGAATTTATCGATTACTTTTAGACTTACAGCGGCAGAACAGCAACTTCTGGAGAAGGGCCTTATGTTTATTTCAAAGATTGTCATTTTGGATAAAACCCAGTATCTGATAGAGGCGAACAGGCAGTTGAGTAATTCTAAACATTATAGGCCACTGACTCACTCATTGCAGCAGGAGACCCAGAGACAAATGAGGGAGATTATAGGGGAACTTCATGAGAATAATTACATTACAGACAAACAAATGTTTTATTTATTTGGACCAGATACCCCACGCCCCAGACAATTTTATCTGTTGCCTAAAATCCACAAACCTCCTGAGACTTGGACCATTCCCTCAGAGGTTCCATGTGGCAGGCCGATTGTATCGGATTGTGGTTCGGAATCTTATAGAATAGCAGAGTATTTGGATTATTTCATAAATCCCCTGTCACGGAAACATCAAAGTTTCATGAAGGATACATACGAATTTGTGACAAAATTGAAAGGAATTTGTGTGCCTAAAGAAATTGTTTTTTCAATTGATATTGACTCCTTGTATACTAATATTGACACCAACTTGGGTCTCAGAGCAATCAGAAATATTTTCCTTAAATATCCAGACCCAGATAGACCAGATGGGGCTTTGC